>NC_060886.1:32458841-32571341 GCF_014805685.1 Silurus meridionalis | reverse complement strand
GATGGCTGTGCGGTGGTAGCGACATTAGCTTCTGCAAAGAGAGAAGGTAAGCGCCGCGGGATGCAGGGAGGTGGCACGGAGACGCAGCATCTCGCCCTCGGGGAACTAGGGTTACGTCAGAACCTTGAGACGCCCCTTCAGGAACTCGAGCTGCGTCGAACGCTATGGGAACGAGTGTCCAATCACGCCACACTGACCAGACCCTGCCAAAGAGTGAGGGCCTCGCACCAGCACGAGGACAGAGGAGCCCGGGTGGCTCTGAGGTCGAGGCCATAGAACCTGACAAAGGTCAGCGGGTGGACCAACCCGCAGGCCACAGACGCCCCGGAGTGACACTCATGTGGACCCGGCCGCAGAGGCCGCCACACTCTGGCGGGCGAGCCCTGACCGCGATCGGGCGGGACCAGGACTGCAGCCGAACAACTGCACCGACCACCTCCAAGGACTCGCCCTGTGGAGATAAGCACCCAGTGCTCGCACTGGACACAGCCGGTCTCATAACCCCTGGTCGGGGCTATAACAGAGGAGGGCAGAATGCCTGTAACACGACACATCGTGGGAGCACCCAGCCTCGTGTAAGAACACTCTGGGCATGCCAGGGGCAACTCCAGGTGGGACAAGGCAACTGGCAAGTCCCAGACAGGCACTCCAGTCGTGTCCCAGGCCACAGCCTCCGGCGCCGCGGAGGAAACGTGTCACCAATGGGACCTACCCAGCGAACACGGAAACCCTCAGGGTCAAACGGGTTAACCCTGCGCAAACTGTACCTGCAAAACACCAGAACTGAACCGACCGGGCAGTCAACTGGGTCCAAGGCATGGTGCTCACACGGTGACGCGAACAGTCGCCATCGCGGCGTGACCTCCTCATGGAGGAAGCTCTGGAGTGGAGAGGGCCTCTACTACCTCGGTAGAGAGAACAGCTGCTACAAACCGTGCCCCTCAGGGGCCACAGGCTCCACAACACCGGGCGGGGTAAACCAGGGTTCCGCCCGCCAACCAGGTGCTACCCGGAGGAGACAGACTCCCTACCGGCAAAACTTTCCCAGAACTCCCGAGAGCAGCGCAATCGGGAAAGGCGACAGGCGTAGCCTCGCCAAGACCGCCCCACGGCAGCCACTGTCTCGACAGGGCGTCTGCTCAGACATCCAACCGCCCCGGATGTAACCGCTCTAAATGAGAGGAGTTCGCCCCGGGACCACAAGAGGACCCCTGCGCCCGTTGCCGCAAGGGCGAGACCGGAGGTCCCCAGGTGGTCGATCTACGAGACCACCGCAGTATTGTCCGAGCGGATCAACACATAGCGATCTCTAAGGACTGGGAGAAAGTGTTGTAACTCCAACAACACTGCCAGCACCTCCCGGCAACCTATGTGCCACAAGAGATGCGGGCCGCCCACAGACCCTGGGCGGAGTGGCCACTCATGACCGCTCCCCACCCCGTGATGGAAGCGCCCGTCGTTAGCGTTACGCGACGACAAGGAGTCCCTAAACGGGCTTTGGGACAGAACGTAAGGTTCTACCATGCAACCAAGGCTCAAAGGGCACACTGTAAGACCTTAATGTGACAATACAGACTCCCTCAGGGGGAGAACCCTTCTGCCCCGGAGCCACCACTGGAGGACGCTGCCGACATGAGACCCAGCAGCCTCTGGAACTGCCTCACAGTGACTAGGCTTGCCTGCCCCTACCCTCCTGACTGCAGTGAGGATGACTACAAACCGGGCGGGAGACAACCATGCCCGCAACTCAGCCGAGTCCCACACCACGCCGAGAAAGTGGCCCTCCGCTGGGAAAGTACACACTACCCGCGCCTCAGTCCGAACCCCAGTACCTTCATGCAGGCGGAACAGCACCTCAATGCCAAACCGCCAGGTGCTCTAACGAGCCACCATCAACCAATCGCTGATATAATACAGAATGCGGATGCCCTGAAGCCGCAGCGGGGTCAGTGCTGCGTTCACGCACTCTGTGAAGGCACGGGGTGAGGGCGCTAGGCCGCACAGAAGGACCGATATTGGTAAGCTTTGCCCCAAAAGCAACCTCAGGAACCTCCCGTGCGCGGTGAAGGAGAGGCTGCATGGGAGCATGCAACCTCCAGATCTAGCGATGACAAATCAGTCCTTGGACTTGACCTGAGACACGACCTCTAAACGAGAAACCTGAACCCGAGCCTCAAAAGTGAGTGGTTCAAGTAGCGGAGATCCAGAATGGGATGCAACCCACCGTTCTTCTTCGGAACAACGAAGCACAGGCTGTAGTAGCCTGACTCGCGAACTGAGAGGGGGGAACCACCTCGATGGCCCCTTTCCCCAGGAGTGTGCGCACTTCCTGTTCCAGGACCAGAGCCTGCACGGGTCCCACCAGGGCAGGACACACCCCGTCGAGCCGGGGAGGAGAAGATGCGAACCGAATCGCAGCCCTTCTCCACAGTACGCAGGACCCCGAGAGACTCCAGGCAGCCCTACAGACTGACAGAAGGTCTCCACAGGGAGAACCAACCGCTTGGGGCTGGCCCCCGACCCACTCAGAGCGGCTGGAGCGGTGCTCTGCAGCCGACCACACCTCCTGAGAGGCGGCGGAACCCCCCGTCCGCAGCGATCATACGGGCGGAATATGGGGAGCAAACCGCTGGAGAAGCTGCGCCCTGAACACGACCCGTGGCGGGGCTAACAGACAGTCCTCCTGAACCCGAACGGCAGCTTACTGCGGCCGTTGAAGCCCCCTGAGAGGCGGCGGATGACTCTCATCCACAACGAACTGTCGGGCGGAAATAAGGGAGTTAACCGCTAGAGGAAGGCGCGTTCTGAACACCCTGTGGCAGGGCCAACGGACCGGCCTCCCGGTGGTGCCAGGGAGGGACGAGCACCGTAGCATGAGGCGCGCACCGCCCTCCAAGATGCAAGCCATCAGGCCTACGCACCACAGCCCGTTCACTAGAGGCGAGGACGACCCTCAGGCCGTCCAGCCCCTCCTCGGGCCTAAAGAGTCGCTAGGGGCCCCTAGGACCTTCCCGCGGAGTCGGGTGGCAACACTTTCTCACCGGGCTATCTCGCTGTGCCTGGACGTACCAGGGCGCGGCTGCCGCCGAGCAGCCCCATCGGAGCAGTGAGTAACTACCACTGAAACGCCACCGCGGTCTCCTGAACCCGCCAGCAATCGCCTTACCCACAGCGCCACCAGGTCAGGCCAGGAGGGACACCATGACGCCAGAAGGAAGCTCGCATCATCCCCATAGCAGGCCAGCCTGGTATGCCTGCAACACACAGTCATCATGTGGAAGCAACCTGTAGCCTGACCTGCCGTGCAGCGCCACCCACCAGAGCCAAGCGGCGTCAGAGGCAAACCGATAGCCGCCACAGACGCAACACTCGGGGAAAGATAGCTAGCTAGCGTCTCTACCACAAGCGGCAACGTCCCGTAGCGGCGCCACGCAGCTCCACTAACATTCGCGCACAGCGAAAGAACATCGGAAAAGCACGCGCGCCCATGGGCCCCCCAGGACCCAGACACCTCGGTGCGCAGATCAGGGGAGGCGCTGAGGCTGTGACACGACCCACTGGCGCGCGCTGCTCCTGCCACACGACCGGCCAAGCTAATCCAGCTCAGACCCGGCCCGTGCCACGACCTCAAGGAGCTCCATATACAGCACAGGCTGTGAGGAGTCCGCAGGCTCGCCAGCATCCACCAGCTCATCCTCCTCGGAGAGAGAGACATGCAGCCGCCAGGCATGCTTCCCCTAATTTCCCGAAATTTCATCCACCTCGGAGGAAGAAATATGGAGCACCGCGTCACACACACCGGGAAAAGAACCGATACCAAACGAGCGCTCTCCCCGGGGAACGGGAGCTCGGCTAGCAGCCGGGAGCGCATAGCCACACGGCTAAATGCTAACAGCCGATACATCGAGAGCCAAAGCATTGAGGGAGAGCGCTCACCTCGGAGAGCGCTCTCTGAAATTCTCCCACCTCGGAGGAAGAATATGGAGCACCGCGTCACATGCACCGGGGGAAGAACCGTTTCCAAACGAGCACAATCCCCGGGAACGGGAGCTCGGCTAGCAGCCGAGCGCATAGCCACACGGCTAAATGCTAACAGCCGATACCATCGAGAGCCAAAGCATTGAGGAGAGCGCCACCTCGGAGAGCGCTCTCTGAAATTCTCCCACCTCGGAGGAAGAATACGGAGCACCGCCACACGCACCGGAGAAGGAACCGCCAAACGAGCGCAATCCCGGGAATGGGAGTCGCCGCAGCCGGGAGCGATAGCCACACGGCTAAATGCTAACAGCCGATACCATCGAGAGCCAAAGCATTGAGGAGAGCGCCACCGGAGAGCGCTCTGAAATTCTCCCACCTCGGAGGAAGAATACGGAGCACCGCGAACGCACCGGGAAGAACCGTTTCCAAACGAGCACAATCCCCGGGAACGGGAGCTCGCTAGCAGCCGAGCGCATAGCCACACGGCTAAATGCTAACAGCCGATACCATCGAGAGCCAAAGCATTGAGGAGAGCGCCACCGGAGAGCGCCCCAAAATTCACCCACCTCGGAGGAAGAATACGGAGCACCGCGACACGCACCGGAGAAGAACCGCTTCCAAACGAGCACAATCCCCGGGAACGGGAGCTCGGCTAGCAGCCGGAGCGCATAGCCACACGGCTAAATGCTAACAGCCGATACCATCGAGAGCCAAAGCATTGAGGAGAGCGCCACCTCGGAGAGCGCTCTCTGAAATTCTCCCACCTCGGAGGAAGAATACGGAGCACCGCGAACGCACCGGAGAAGAACCGCCAAACGAGCGCAATCCCCGGGAACGGGAGCTCGCCGCAGCCGGAGCGCATAGCCGCACGGCTAAATGCTAACAACCGATACCCTCGAGAGCCGACTAAGCACACTCCTAAGCTAAGCAAACAACACATTGGCTGCGTGTCACCCCCCCCCCCCGAAATGAATCAGGGCAAGCAGGGGACACGCAGACGGAATTCTGCCAGCATATAAGCTCATGACTGCACAGATAACACACTCAAAGCGCTTACCTGAACGAGCAGAAGCTAATGTCGCTACCACCGCACAGCCATCTTGTAGCTTCCTGGTTTACGCGACGTCGGATGTCTATGACGTCACGGCTTGCCTATTGGCTAGATTTCACACGTGGTTTAGAGCGTGGTCACGCAGGGGCGTTCCCATAGTGTTTCGACGCAGCTCGAGTTCCTGAAGGGGAACTGAATATATCACAAGGATTTCTGAAATAAATAACAAAACAAGCTGAATAATATATTCACAATCAAAAACTAAAGTGGCTTCTGCTGTTGTGTTGAGCTCTTAAACATGTTCCTTTCACAGCTGAAGTATGAAAACTATCAACAATGTAGAACAGGACACCAGGTTAGCTTCTAGCTTCATTGAGGCATGGAGTTCCTGAAGGAGCTTCGACAGATTGGAGTTGCTGTTTATCGCAGTAGATACGAGCTTCGAACCAGAAAGACACAGCTTACATTTGATTTAAAAGTTTTTGTCTTTATACTCAACTAAAATGAAATAATGAGCATATTTCCACTTTGAGAAACTCGTCTTGCTCTCGCCTCGACTCGCCATTACTGCTGCACAGACCTGAATAAACGGAGACACGTCCACAGTGCGTCTTCGTGTATACAGAGGGTAATCCACCAAACCTACAGCGCATCTTCTTCGTGTTTACAGTGGTTTATCCACCAATCCTACAATGCGACGCTGCTGTAAGCAAGTTAGGCTGTAGTCTACACTTCAGCCAAAATTAATTAATTTATAAAAGTAATGAGTAACGCATCATACGGTAACGGTAACGAAGTTAAAATTTTTTAAAAGTAACGCGTTACAGTACTAGTTACTGTAAACTACTAGTAACGCGTTACTGCCCAACACTGTAAATATATTTATTCTGAATACTTTTAAGACTGTTTTGTGCTTTTTATTAACTTTATTTTTGTACTGAGAAATGTAGAAATGTAAGATCATTTAAACCTGTATGTTTTACAATCTTTCAACATTTCAGAGTGGAAAGTGATTGTAGTTTAATCATACTGATGTTGATCTGTTTAACACTGCAGCAGCACTTTTATAAGTCAACCCCATATACAATTAAACTGCGATTAATGCGTGTACACCATTTGGCCTAGACATGGTCACCAAGGCAAAAGTCTAGGTTTCATTTGACATCACTGGCTTGAAAACTTGTTTTGTTATCTTGATAGCTGAGCATGGTCTCTGACTGAATCCTTTACATTGTAACCCAAATTCAATTGAAGCTTCATCTAATATTGACAAGATTGACACTGAGTTTCCCAGCGCCGTTTGGAAGCTAGAGGTTGATAAATCAAAACCATCCTCTGCTGAATATTACCCATTTCATACCTCAGTCCAATTTCCAACTCAGAGTGGGAATCAACTAGAACCATTTTCCTTCATATTAGTTGGACTTTTTTGCAAGTTGAAATGATCAGATCAACCAACAAAATGTTCCTACAGGTGAAAATACAGCTTTATAAATGAAATTGCGATCAAGTATCAAGTATCAGAATTTTGTGTTCAAGATCTTCCTGTATGCACATTTTTAGGCAGCCTAAGGACAGGTTAAGGCCAAAGTGATTTTTAATCATACATTTAATAAATATCACATAATTTTATATGAGCCACCTTTCATTGGGAATAAGGGTAAGAATGTAGTGCTTAAATGTGATTAGCAGAGAGGTGGACATCGATTGAGATCACAGATAAGGATGAATTTCACTTCAGAGTGGAGAAAAGTAAAACCTATTTCAAAATCTTATTACGTCAATATCTGCTGGTGATCAGTACATGGGTAAAAAGGACAAATGCTGGATTTGAATGACCTGCCTACTTTGTGCACCAAACAGAAAGATTGCCATTGGTTTCCTTTTGATGCAGGCAAGCACCATTCGACTCATTGATGGATGTGCAGAGGTCATGGAAAACCTTCTATAATCATGGCTGAGAGGATAAGGTGACAGACCTGAAATCCGTTGTGGTCTCCCTGCACCGTGTTAAAATCATGCCTACTAAATTTGTGATCTTAGTTTCTTACAAATTCCCTTCAGATTGTTTTGCCAGAACACAGCTCTTTAACACTGCAGCAGCACTTTTTTTAATTGATACCCATAGATAATTAAACAAACAAAACAAACTAAATTTCGGCCTAGACATGGTCACCAAGGCAAAAGTCTAAGTTGCATTTGACATCAATAGCTTGAACACTTGTTTTGTTATCATGATAGCTAAGCATGGTCTCTGAATGAATCCATCACATTATAACCCAAATTCAAGTGAAGCTTAATCTGATATTGATAAGAACCCCACTGCGTTTCCCAGCACCGTTTGGAAGCCAGAGGAGTAGATCGGAGACACTCTTTGCCACAAGACATGGGTCCCATTTTGGATGCTTGGAGTGGGCCGAGTAGTGCAGCGGAAGCGTGCTGGGCCCATAACTCAGAGGTTGAGGGATTAAAACCATCTTCTGCTAAATGTTGTTTTATTTCTCAGTCCTATTTCCAGCTCAGAGTGGGGAATTGACTGGAATGATTCTACTATTTTCCTTCATATTGGTTGGACTATTTTGCAAGATGAAATTATCAGAGCAACCAACAAAATTTCCCTACAAATGAAAATGGAGCTCTACAAGGAAATTGTGATTGCCATTGGGTTGATGCAAGCAAGCACAAGTTGACTCATTGATGGATGTGCAGAGGTCATGGAAGACCTTCTATAATCATGGATGAGGGGATAAGGTGATGGTCCTGAAATCCATTGGGGTCTACCTGCGCCATGTTCAAATCCTGCCTACTAAGTTTGTGCTTTGGTTTCTTACAATTTCCCTGCAGATTGTTTTGTCAGAACACAGCACTTTAACACTGCAGTAGCACTTTTCCAAGTTAAACCCATAAATAATTACTTCTGACTTCTGACACCCTGCACATGTTGGTGACGGGAAAGCGAAATCCAAACAGCCAGATGTCCAAGGTTTTTTTTATTTCTTTGTAATCTATTTACAGAATGTTCAGCATAAAATCAGAGTAATTTAAAATTTGTTTATTATGGCTTCAGTATATTAAAGACAAGAAATCGCTCTCACGGGTTTTTAACGTCTTTGGTGCTATGAGGTAACAAGCACCAAGTGAGAACCAAGTTATCATATAGTTGTTGCGATACAGTTGTCTGATAGCTCTTGTTCACCCCAACAAAGGTTATTGTGGGCAAAATTTGGGTTCTCCTGGAATTTGAAACCAGGGGCTTCTCGCACCAAAAGCGACAATCATACCCCTAGACCAATGAGCCAGGAGAAGGGAACACAGGTTGCATGGCAAAGGTCTTAATTGTGTCTAGCCAACACTGCACTCTGGGAACGTGCAGCAAGCTAGAAAAAAGTTATCACCGATACAGTGTTCTGATTCAATAATACACTTTTCACCCTCTCTAAGATTGTTTCCTGTAAAATCTGGGCTTGAGGGAACGTGTAGCAAGCGAGAACCAAGTTCAGCCATACAGCATTATTACAGCTTTTGTTTACCCACACAAAGTTTATTCAGTGTAAAACTAAGACTCGTCCCAGAGTTGAACTCGGGACCTTTCGCACCCAAAGAACCATACCCTAGACCAGGGGTGGGCCATACATTTTTACAAGGGGCCACATGAGAAACCTGAATTGTGTCAGAGGGCCACACCAATGATAATATTTTAGGGATGCACCCAAATTAAAATTCTTGGCCGGAACCAAAAACCAAAAATGAGGAAACCAAGGCCAAAACCGAAAACTGAAACACCGAAAGAAAAGATTATGTAAATTATTAGAATTGCATTTATGGCTATGAGTGTGTACTAACCTCACTAAAATCAATGCATTGCAATATAAAGAATAAATCAATTACAAAAGTGTTTTATTTATTATTATAAATGATTGTTATTTATTTGTTACCATTCATAGTATTGACAGACAGACAGCGGTCAATTATTATTAGCAACGGTCTGTTAAACGAAAATAATTGACCGCCGAACGTTTGGTATACAACATAAACTCATCCCTATGTGCACTGGACAAGTAGTCTCACTCTTCAGATGCATATTTCACAAATGACTAGATGATATTTGTGGCTTCTCTCAGTTAAAGCTACTCTGTCTCACCAGTTGGGGTCCATGCACTACTTCATCTGTCTAAGAGACTTGAGTCAACAACAATTTTTTTGTGTTACTGTTTGGGTAGAAGTGGTCATTTAAAGTGGATCTGTTAGATTCTGCATGGTTAGGAGAGGTCATTAGGGATAATACTGAAATGTTGAGCCCTATTAAAAAATATAGAAATTGCTGACCTTCAGAGCTTCGAGCCATTTATGCCTGCTCAGATCCCTGGACTCATTTCATAGAAAATGTTTGTAATCTGCATGATAGGAGTTTGACCCATATGATTTAAATGTGGAAATGCTCTCTTTTCACAGTAACTGTTCCAAAATGTTAGCATGGAGAACAGGAGACATGTATTTGCAAGTTCAAATCACTAATGAACCTTTCTGTTTCCTGCAGTTACAGAAGCAGCTTTGGCTGGACACATTAAGTTTTATCTATGTGTTTAAATTGAAGACATATGCCAGCAAAGCACATGAACTATGCAGTGACATATCAGTAGACACTTCTTCCACAAGAAGGCTTTTTGGTCTAGGGATATGATTCAGGTTTTTTGATCCAGGATTTTACTTTGCATAACATGAAACAAAAAGATCCACAGACCTCCAGCTGTTGGGTTCTCGCCTTCCCTTCAACTTCGTGTGCAGAGTCGTTCCAGGTGCGAATCAATCTTGCTTGCATTTGCTTGGCTCGTTGGTCTAAGGGTATGATTCTCGCTTAGGGTGCGAGCGGTCCCGGGTTCAAATCCCGGACGAGCCCAAGTATTACACTGAATAAACTGTGTGTGGGTGAACAAAAGCTGTAGAACACTGAACTCTGTATCATTGATAGCGTGGATCTCACATGCTGCTTGTTCTCTCACAGCATCAAAGAGGTTGGAATCCTGAAATAGTTGCTTCTTTTACCAAAGCTACTACTCTGGTTTTATGCTTAACAGTCTGTAAATACATTGGCGATCAAAATTAAAGAGCAATTTATAAACAATTGAACAATTCTGAAATAATGTCATCTTCACTGCTCAACAGTTGAAGGAGTTTTTGTCGTGTCTATACCATGCTACCAGAACACCTTTTCCACAAAATAACTAAGGCATTAAAAAAAAAAACATTATTTTGCAGAAAACACACTGATCAAAATTAGAGAACACCAAGAATATTGAATCTTCACAACATCACAAACTCATTCAAGTCTGCCAAGAAGGCTGGTCGTCCACGGAAGACAAATACAAGAGAGGACAGGATACTGCAGAGGATCTCAATGGGCAATCGTTTCCACACTGCAGCTGGAATTGCTCACCAGTTCAGCGCTGAACAGGGTGAGGATCTGTCTCGTCATACAGTGTCTCGATGTTTAAGAGCATTTGGACTGAAAGCCCACTCTGCAGTGACCAAACCTTTCATTAGCAGAAAGAATCAAAAGGCTAGACTAAGCTTTGCTGAGGAGCATGTTGTGTGGACAGAGGAGAACTGGTCCAAAGTTCACTTCAGTGAACTCAAAAAAATATTTATAAAGAGATCACATTTTTAGGTTTTATGTGATGATGGAGGAAGCTGATCTGGAATGTGATCTTCTTCTGCTTCAGGATCAGTTACAAAACAAAGCCCATGTGCTCGTAAGCTCTTAGTAAACGCTTCATGAAGAAAACATGAAGAGAAAAAGCATTTAAACACATGCAAAGGTTATTAAATACAACATGCTCTAAAATTAAAACACACCCAAATACACAGGACCAAAAACAGAGTGTTATTAAAAAAGGAGCTTTTCTGCATTTAATTGATTCTTTTTATATAACAACTCATATAAAGTGACAAGTAAATTCCTTTGGAGTTTTTAGTTGCTCTTTACAAAAACATGCTGTATGTTACCACGGAAATGTTGCAGTAGTTCTATATTATGAATCTGGACTTTTTCAATGAAGAACAAAGCTTGGAGTAGAATGAACTAATAACAATAATAATAATTATTATTTAATAAAAGGGGAAAAAAAGAAGAAGACAAAGAAAAAGATCTGCATTAATTATAGAAACAGTTGAATTGTAACACACAGGTCACATTGACAATTGTCAGTCTCACACTGCCCTCTAGTGGCACTGTCAGTGCTTGATTTTTGCTTAATTCTGAGTAAATATTTTTTAATAATTTGTTTGTTTTATAATATGTTTATGATGTATCTCTCTCTCTCTCTCTCTCTCTCTCTCTCTCTCTCTCTCAGACTAGAGTACAGGTGTGCAGTAAAAAAGCTCACACATCTGGCCTATTAAAGAGATGTGTGAGGATGTTGAGCAGTGTGTCAGGTTTCATTTAACACTGTATCATTTTATATGCCTTCATCCTGTACAAACAACTGATGATGTTTGGGAGTGTAGATGAGAGAGATGGTCTCATATTGCTCCAGAAAATGATTATTAAGTTACTGAAAATAATTTGCATTTTTAGTGGATGTTCCTCTGATGTAGTGACTGTCAGAGTAATGAAAATACTCCACCATGTACAGTAATTGGGTGACAGTAGGTAGCGCAATAATGACCTTGTTTATTCATGACAATAGAATTAATGACTTCAACTTTAATAAAAAACAAACACAAAGGTGAATGAGAGAGATCTCAAAGTAAGTACTGTGGCAGAGACATTAATGCTACCTGCCTGCAAAACCTTTTATTTTGAGATATATATATATATCTCAAAATAAAAGGTATATATATATATATATATATATATATATATATATATATATATATATATATATATATATATATATATATATATACAGGAGTGCAGAATTATTAGGCAAGTTGTATTTTGAGGATTAATTTTATTTGAGGATTTAATTTGAACAACAACCATGGTTTCAATGAACACAAAAACTCATTAATATCAAAGCTGAATATTTTGGAAGTAGTTTTAGTTTTAGCTATTTTAGGGGGATATCTGTGTGTGCAGGTGACTATTACTGTGCATAATTATTAGGCAACTTAACAAAAAACAAATTCATACCCATTTCAATTATTTATTTTACCAGTGAAACCAATATAACATCTCAACATTCACAAATATACATTTCTGACATTCAAAAACCAAACAAAAACAAATCAGTGACCAATATAGCCACCTTTCTTTGCAAGGACACTCAAAAGCCTGCCATCCATGGATTCTGTCAGTGTTTTGATCTGTTCACCATCAACATTGCGTGCAGCAGCAACCACAGCCTCCCAGACACTGTTCAGAGAGGTGTACTGTTTTCCCTCCTTGTAAATCGCACATTTGATGATGGACCACAGGTTCTCAATGGGGTTCAGATCAGGTGAACAAGGAGGCCATATCATTAGATTTTCTTCTTTATACCCTTTCTTGCCAGCCACGCTGTGGAGTACTTGGACGTGTGTGATGGAGCATTGTCCTGCATGAAAATCATGTTTTTCTTGAAGGATGCAGACTTATTCCTGTACCACTGCTTGAAGAAGGTGTCTTCCAGAAACTGGCAGTAGGACTGGGAGTTCAGCTTGACTCCATCCTCAACCCGAAAAGGCCCCACAAGCTCATCTTTGATGATACCAGCCCAAACCAGTACTCCACCTCCACCTTGCTGGCGCCTGAGTCGGACTGGAGCTCTCTGCCCTTTACCAATCCAGCCACGGGCCCATCCATCTGGCCCATCAAGACTCACTCTCATTTCATCAGTCCATAAAACCTTCGGTCTTGAGATATTTCTTGGCCCAGTCTTGACGTTTCAGCTTGTGTGTCTTGTTCAGTGGTGGTCGACTTTCTGCCTTTCTTACCTTGGCCATGTCTCTGAGTATTGCACACCTTGTGCTTTTGGGCACTCAGTGATGTTGCAGCTCTGAAATATGGCCAAACTGGTGGCAAGTGGCATCTTGGCAGCTGCACGCTTGACTTTTCTCAGTTCACGGGCAGTTATTTTGCGCCTTGGTTTTTCCACACGCTTCTTGCGACCCTGTCGACTATTTTGAATGAAACGCTTGATTGTTCGATGATCACGCTTCAGAAGCTTGGCTATTTTAAGACTGCTGCATCCTCTGCAATATATCTCACTATTTTTGACTTTTCTGAGCCTGTCAAGTCCTTCTTTTGACCCATTTTGCCAAAGGAAAGGAAGTTGCCTAATAATTATGCACACCTGATATAGGGTGTTGATGTCATTAGACCACACCCTTCTCATTACAGAGATGCACATCACCTAATATGCTTAATTGGTAGTAGGCTTTCCAGCCTATACAGCTTGAGTAAGACAACATGCATAACGAGGATGATGTGGTCAAAATACTCATTTGCCTAATAATTCTGCACTCCCTGTGTGTATATATATATATATATATATATATATATATATATATATATATATATATATATATATACAGTGAGGAAAATAAGTATTTGAACACCCTGCTATTTTGCAAGTTCTCCCACTTAGAAATCATGGAGTGGTCTGAAATTGTCATCGTAGGTGTATGTCCACTGTGAGAGACATAATCTGGAAAAAAAAAATCCAGAAATCACAATGTATGATTTTTTAACTATTTATTTGTATGATACAGCTGCAGATAAGTATTTGAACACCTGAGAAAGTCAATGTTAATATTTGGTACAGTAGCCTTTGTTTGCAATTACAGCGGTCAAACGTTTCTGTAGTTTTCACCAGGTTTGCACACACTGCAGGAGGGATTTTGGCCCCCTCCTTCACACAGATCTTCTCTAGATCAGTCAGGTTTCTGGCCTGTCGCTGAGAAACACGGAGTTTGAGCTCCCTCCAAAGATTCTCTATTGGGTTTAGGTCTGGAGACTGGCTAGGCCATGCCAGAACCTTGATATGCTTCTTACAGAGCCACTCCTTGGTTATCCTGGCCGTGTGCTTCGGGTCATTGTCATGTTGGAAGACCCAGCCTCGACCCATCTTTAATGCTCTAACTGAGGGAAGGAGGTTGTTCCCCAAAATCTCGCAATACATGGCCCCGGTCATCCTCTCCTTAATACAGTGCAGTCACCCTGTCCCATGTGCATCCAACCATCACAAACCAGCATCCAACACTCAGTTTCCTGAAGGTATTGAACCTTGAGTCTGGTACCTTTCAAATATTATTCTGTCTGTCTGTCTGTCTGTCTATCCATCTGGCCATCTATTTGTCAGCTTTTTTGTCTTTATCTATCTGTCTGTCAGTTTTATATTTAGTCTGACTGCTTCTCTTTTCTATTTACCATGCTGTCTGTCTGAGCGCAAACAAGTTATCACCGATACAGTGTTTTGACAGCACTTTTCACCCACCCTAAGGTTGTTTCCTGTAAAATCTGGGCTTGTCCGGGAGTTGAACCCGGGACCTCTCGCACCCGAAGCGAGAATCATACCCCCAGACCAACAAGCCTTGCTGTAAAGTAACCAAAAACTTTAAGGTGTCCAGTCAAAGCGGCCCTCTGTAACTGCAAGAAACAGAAAGGCTCATTAGAGATTTGAACTTCATTTTAACTTTTGTAATAAAATGTTACTGTACATTGGAAACACATGTCTTCTCTCCTCCATGCTAACATTTTAAAACCGTTACATGGTGCAACCTAAAATGTAAGATCGGAAAAGAGCTAAACTATTCAGTCCAACACTTGGCATTGATTTACCACTGGATTGACACTACACCCTGCACATGTAGGTGAAGAGAAGGCGAGATCCAAACAGCCAGAGGTCCAAGATTCTTTTTGTTTCTTTGTAATCATTTTACAGACTGTTTAGCATAAAACCAGAGTAATTTCAAGATGTTCAGGCAATTTTGGGCTCAGTAGCTTCAGGAGAAGAAATCGCCCTTGAAGGATTTCAATCTCTTTGGTGGTGTGAGGAAACGTGCAGCAAGCGAGAACCAAGTTATCAGCCGTACAGCATTATTACAGCTTTTGTTTACCCACACAAAGTTTATTCAGTGTAAAACTGAGACTCGTCCCAGAGTTGAACTCGGGACCTTTCGCACCCAAAGAACCATACCCTAGACCAGGGGTGGGCCATACATTTTTACAAGGGGCCACATGAGAAACCTGAATTGTGTCAAAGGGCCACACCAATGATAATATTTTAGGGATGCACCGAAATTAAAATTCTTGGCCGGAACCAAAAACCAAAAATGAGGAAACCAAGGCCAAAACCGAAAACTGAAACACCGAAAGAAAAGATTGTCAATTATTAGAATTGCATTTATGGTTATGAGTGTGTACTAACCTCACTAAAATCAATACATTGCAATTCAAAGAATAAATCAATTACAAAAGTGTTTTATTTATTATTATAAATGATTGTTATTTATTTGTTACCATTCATAGTATT
The DNA here is from genome assembly GCF_014805685.1 of Silurus meridionalis. NCBI lineage: Eukaryota > Metazoa > Chordata > Actinopteri > Siluriformes > Siluridae > Silurus > Silurus meridionalis. Next base: position 32,555,858 of record NC_060886.1, on the reverse strand, counting down.
GACAGACAGACAGACAGCGGTCAATTATTATTAGCAACGGTCTGTTAAACGAAAATAATTGACCGCCGAACGTTTGGTATACAACATAAACTCATCCCTATGTGCACTGGACAAGTAGTCTCACTCTTCAGATGCATATTTCACAAATGACTAGATGATATTTGTGGCTTCTCTCAGTTAAAGCTACCCTGTTTCACCAGTTGGGGTCCATGCACTACTTCATCTGTCTAAGAGGCTTGAGTCAACAACAATTTTTTGTGATACTGTTTGGGTAGAAGTGGTCATTTAAAGTGGATCTGTAAGATTCTGCATGGTTAGGAGAGGTCATTAGGGATAATACTGAAATGTTGAGCCCTATTAAAAAATATAGGAATTGCTGACCTTCGGGGCTTCCAGCCATTTATGCCTGCTCAGATCCCTGGACTCATTTCATAGAACATTTTTGTAATCTGCATGATAGGAGTTTGACCCATATGATTTAAATGTGGAAATGCTCTCTTTTCACAGTAACTGTTCCAAAATGTTAGCATGGAGAACAGGAGACATGTATTTGCAAGTTCAAATCACTAATGAACCTTTCTGTTTCCTGCAGTTACAGAAGCAGCTTTGGCTGGACACATTAAGTTTTATTTATGTGTTTAAATTGAAGACATATGCCAGCAAAGTACATGAACTATGCAGTGACATATCAGTAGCGTCTTCTTCCACAAGGAGGCTTTTTGGTCTAGGGATATGATTCAGGTTTTATGATCCAGGATTTTACTTTGCATAACAGGAAACAAAAAGATCCACGGACCTCCAGCTGTTGGGTTCTCGCCTTCCCTTCAACTTTGTGTGCAGAGTCGTTCCAGTTGCGAATCAATCTTAATTGCATTTGCTTGGCTCGTTGGTCTAAGGGTATGATTCTCGCTTAGGGTGCGAGAGGTCCCTGGTTCAAATCCCGGACGAGCCCAAGTTTTATACTGAATAAACTGTGTGTGGGTGAACAAGAGCTATCAGAACACTGTATCAATGATAACGTGCATCTCGCTCGCTGCTTGTTCTCTCACAGCACCAAAGAGGTTGAAATCCCGAAAAAGTTGCTTCTTCTACCAAAGCTACTACTCTGGTTTTATGCTTAACAGTCCGGGATTGCCTGTTGAGATCCTCCAGTATCCTGTCCTCTTGTATTTGTCTTCCGTGGACGACCAGCCTTCTTGGCGGACTTGAATGAGTTTGTGATGTTGTAAAGATTCAATATTCTTGAAATCACAGATTTGGAACGACCAACTTGTCTTGCTATGGCTGATAGGGTCATCCCTTCATCTGGACAACCTGCTGCCGGAGGCTTTCAGTCACATAAGAACGGCCCACCATCTTGCAGAGTCAGTGAAACTGGAAGTTAGGCTGCCAGTTGAATAGGGGTTGACAGAAAATCAAGGAAATTAGCACCAGGTACCAGATTAACACCAATAACTGGGAGGTATCTGAAAGTGTTCTCTAATTTTGATCAGTGTGTTTTCTGCAAAAAAAATGTTTTTTTTTTTTTAAATGCCTTAGTTATTTGGTGGAAAAGGTGTTCTGGTAGCATGGTATAGACAGGACATAAACTCCTTCAACCATTGAGCAATGAAGATGACATTATTTCAAAATTGTTCAATTGTTTATTAATTGTTTTCTAATTTTGATCGCCAATGTCAAATGCTTTCTCAAAGTCTAAACTGATAATAAAACCATCTTTATTCTGCGCATGCATGTATCTTATCATATCTTTTATAAAATTTTTTGTGTCTGCTATATCTCTACCCTTTACACCGTACACTTGGTTAGTTTTAATTATGCTCAGCATTACTTCCTTCAGTCTGTTGACTGAGATTTTGGATAAAATCCTAAAATCAGTATTCAGCATAGTCTGTAGTTTTTAAGATCTGTTTTCTCCCCTTTTTTCTTGTATAGCAATTTTATTAAGCCCATTCCCATTCTTTGATTCAACTCTCCTTTCTTAAAAATATCCACATATACTTCTTTTAAAATACAAGTTAAAATGTCTTGAATAACTATATATATCTTGAATAACTCAGGATACTAGCGGAACGGATGTTGCATTTTTTTCCCTTTTGCACTTTATTTATACACAGATTTAGCCACACAGTTGCACAATTTTGTGCCATTCCTGGAACCAGATCCTGTTCAAATGAGAGATCATGCTCAGCTATTATGATAACAAAACAAGTGTTCAAGCCAGTGATGTCAAATGGACTCTTTTAGTCTAAAGACATGCTCAAGCATTTGGATGAGTCTTTATTATACAGTGACATTTTGCCAAAATCTTTTAGTATCAAAAAGCAACAGAAAACTTGAACAGAGTCAACATGTTAAATAGATTTCTCTCATGTTTTTTCAGTATCAATAACAACTCAAGTCTCCTCCACATGGGCTCAGTTTAGAAAAATTGACCAAGAAGTCTCCGATTCAAACCCACACCTCCAGAGGAGACTGCAACCTGAACGCAGCGCCTTAAAAAGCTCAGCCATCCTGACAGCCAGGCTTAGATGTTTCTTGCATTGGTGACCATGTGTATGGTACGGAGGCTCCACTGTGTGTGAACGTAGCACTGCAAAGGGTGGTCAAAACCGCCCAACACATCACTGGCACCCAACTACCTGCCATTGAACAACTTCACCACAGCAGATGTCTGAGCAGAGCTCACAACATCATCAAGGACTCTTCACATCCCAGTCATAAACTGTTTAACCTCCTTCCATCACGAAGGAGATACAGGAACTTACGCACCAGAACCAGCAGGTTCAGGGACAGCTTTTTTCCATCCACCATCACATTACTGAACTCAACACTACACCGCTAATCACTACAAAACAAACACAAACAAAAGACTGTATATAACCTCTGTACAATACATGTACATACTACATATTATATCTTTTCACTCCTCAGTACATCTGCACTTTTACATCTGTATGTATATTTATCATTACTGTATATTCTGCCCAACATTTCACATTCATCTGTGTATATAATGTATGTGTATATATTTATATATATATATATATATATATATATATATATTTTTTTTTTTATATATAGTAGACTGTTTATTCAGCTTGCTACTCCTTAATGCCATAATCCTGTAACCTTTCATTCTGCACATTTTTCTTAATTACTGTATGCCTCCATATTTATTCACTGTACTCCTGAATGTCCACACATCTCTGCACTGAAATAGCCTTTATACTTATTCACTGTATATACTTCATATATATACCACTGCTGTAAATATGCCAGATAGTTATCTGCACTGTAAATATGCTAGATATTTATCTGCACTTTGCACGACTGCTACATTTTGCACTTCTGGTAGATGCCAAACTGCATTTCGTTGCTGTGTACCTGTACAATGCAATGACAATAAAGTTGTATCTATCTATCTATCTATCTATCTATCTATCTATCTATCTATCTATCTATCTATCTATCTATCTATCTATCTATCTATCTATCTATCTATCTATCTATCTATCTATCTATCTATCTATCTATCTATGTCTAGGCCATGTGGTGAACATGCAACAGTAGCAGATGTATTTCGTTCATGGTTTACGGTGTTGACTTAAAAAAGTGCTGCTGATCCACTCAGCCATGGTTACGAAAGGATTTTCCGATTCTGCACATCCATCAAAAACATTTGTTTTACTGATACGCCAAGTCTCAAATCAGCACTGAAATCAGCCATGATGCGCACATTCGCCATTTTTTTCTGTTTTGTGTTTAATGGTGAAAAAGTGCCAAAGTCTGTCAGAGACACTTTCAATTCTAAATGCTTCTTTTTAGGTGAAATTGTAGACAAGTCAAGACATTGCAGAAAACTTTATCACCGCTGTGATGGCCGAGTGGTTAAGGTGTTGGACTTGAAATCTAATAAGATTTCCCACGCAGGTTAAAATCCTGTAGTGATTTATTGTTAAGTCTTTACTGTGTGAAGTGAAGGATGTACAGAAGTGTTTCAGCATAGAAGAAACGTTAGAAACAAACATAATCTGTTTTACTTGAGGTGAAAGTTGTTTTGCTGGGACGAGGAGGAAGTCCATTAGAACTCACATTATCTCTTTAGGAAACATGATTCATCTTGTGCTTTCTACAAGATCAAAAGGTTCAAAAGATCTTTTGAAACTTCTTGTTTTAAAAGAATATGTTTCATATCACTTTACTTCTGTTCTCAGACTCTCACTAGTGCACAGAGATGATTATGGATTAAACATTGTTGGATATTTATTATGCCCAAAGGAAACTTAATTCTTGGAGAGGTTTTCCATAAGACCTGCGATGCCCGTAGTGCCTTTCTGATCAGGGAAGAATCACACTGCACACAGCAAATGTTCTTAAGTTTTTTGCAGGCAGCACAACATATATATACACACAGAGGAGAGAAAGCTGACCTAAAGTTGTTTCCTGTTTAGACAAGAGGATATACTAGCCGGAGATGTGTGAGCCCAGATAAGACTCCCTGATTACTTTACAGACTAACATCGTAAATATTCTATAGACACTGAACAGACAAAGGAATGTGTGTGAAACAGTGTGAAAACCGTCTTAACACTAACAATGGCCACTTTAAATCATTTATGATTTAGCATCACACACCAAAACATAGGATGTTCATCCTAGGAACAGAATCGGTGACATAAACTGGAAATGAAAAGATAAAGACAAACAAAAACATACAGATTCCATTTCATTTTTTCCCTACATGCATATAATCCTTCATCATCACCACTCCAATCGAGGCCTTTATGGCCGGTCTTACCATCGTCATCAAACATGGCAACATACAAAGTACAATTCCAACAATCAATAAAAGAACCATTCCTAAAACAAAATAGTGTTCAACACTCATAAACAAACTCTTAATCTTCTCAAAAAAAAAACTTTGTTGAGCAGTTGTTTCACGTTCTCCAAGATATCATGAGACAATTGTTTCTCAGTGCTTGTTCAATATGTCTATTAGCAGTATTATAAGGTAGTTTCTTCTCACTGAATCATGTATTCAAAGAGAATAAAAAAGATTTCGAGTCTAGTTACAACTATGCACATATTGTTATAGAATTTAGACCTAGAGCAGGTATCAGGGTAAGCTAAACAAAACAGTCAAGTGAGTCAGATCTTCACCCCGGAGGTGGCCCCCTTTCTACTATAAAGAAAGGATCTTTCTGTGGGCTCTCAACTGTTTCATCCCTAAATACTCACTTAGGTAGGCTTCTTAGGCTAACAGACCAATTAGTGCACAGATTAAGTGGGTGCTGTTTAGATCCTGCTTGCGTGTATCCACTGTGGCTGATAATCAGTCAGAACTCCAGTTCTGGTTACAGCTAGAACAGTCACTGGACCCAGATACTTCGGCTCACTGACCTTGGTAGGCTTCAGACTTCGTATCAGGACCTGCTGATTAGGCACAAAAGGGTGTATTGGCTTATCTGTGGGCAGAGGAAGAGTTAGGGAGACATCAGCACTGATAGAATTCAATTTCTCAACCAGGGCAGAAACGTAGTCGTCTCCCATCACTTCCAGGTTACCTAAGGAAGCAATGCCAGTGCGTGCCCTGACCCATGGGGTTGGGAAAGGCTTGAACATAAAACTTTCAAAGGTTAGTTTTGTTGAGGATGGGGTAATTTTCATTTCTGTGAGTACTGCCGGAGAACAACAGCCTGTTTCAATGCAGGCTATAGAAATACGCTCCTTGATGGTTCTGTTTGTTCTCTCTAACACTCCAGCTGACTGTGGGTGATAGGGAATATTAAAATGCCAGTCGATTGCTAAGGTTTTTGCCAAAAGTTGTGTTAACTTCAAAGCAAAAGGTGTGCCGTTATCACTTTCAATCACACTAGGAATACCAAACCTAGAGATGATCTCTTTTATTAATATTTTGACAACCGTTTTAGCATTCTCTGTCACGCATGCAAATTCACTTACTGAATCTGTCAACTATAACCAACAGGTACCTAAAATTTCCTACAGGTGGCATATGTGTAACTATGGCCACTTTGGCTGGGTGTTGAACAGCTTTTAAAAGGTCGCCTATGGAATTAAAATGTGCTATGGGCATTCCATCGGCTGTTTTAAAGTCTCTTTGCTTCCATGTTTCGGCAAAATAATTTCTTTACCTGTTAGTGGGATTTCTGGGCGTGGTGACTTCCACACACTCAGTCTATTCATGGTAATATAGTGGTACATAGTGACAGCCTAATATAATTTTCTGGTCTAGCCTTGCCCTGTACTTGTTCTTCAGATATGCCAGTGTGGAAAAACCGCTCTCACAAAGGTATGTAGTTGGAAAGGGTAAAAGACACCTCAATGCTTTTACTGTAAGCTCTGGAAATTCTGTCTGGCAACTGATCCAGAACTTCATAAGGGGTTGTGTGTCATACATATGCCTACTGACAGAGTCTGTGGACATCTCTATGAGCTGATCCTGAAATTAATCGTGAAATTATGTAGGCCGTCACGGACCACATGCAATGCCATCGCGGACCACCAGGGTGCCGCGGACCACCGTTTGAAAACCCCTGGTCTAAAGATTTAAAAAGATACGCAACAGGGCGATATCTGTCACCGTATTCCTGGGCTGGATCCCTGAAGCCGTACCACCAGGTTTGTGCACATAAAGGTAAAAAAGGCTTAGCATAATTCTGAAGACCTAGAGCTGGGGCAGACTGTATAGCCTTCTTGAGGGCAGCAAAATTGTCAGTCCACAGTCCACAGAATAAGATGTGATGGGGAGCTTTGTGATCAATAGCACTACGCAAAATTTAATCATGCTGTGCGCAGTCAGGCATCCATGCTCGGCAGTAGTTCACCAGTCCCAAGAAGCTCTGCATCTGTTTCACAGTCTGAGGTCTTGAAAACCTAGTCACAAGCTGTACTCGGTCCTGCGATATCTTATGTTGGCCTTCTGAGATCACATGGCCCAGATATGAGACCTTTCTCTTCACCCACTGTAGTTTCTGGTGTGAAGCTTTAAATCCTGCCTGAGCCAGTACATTGCAGACAATTACTGATGCTTTGTGGCAGTCCTGCTCAGTCAGTCCTGTGACAAGGATGTCATCTGCATATTGAGGAATGGAGGTTGTTTCTGGAAGGTGTATATCAGTCAAAGTTCTGTGCACAACAGCAGAGAATACAGCTGGCGAGTCAACAAAGCCCTGAGGAAGACGTGTCCAAGTGAATTGACGTCCCCTATAGGTAAACGCGAAAAGCAGCTGCGTCTCTGAGGCCAAAGGGACACTGAAAAAAAGCAGAACAAAGATCAATCACAGTAGAAAATCTGTGAGTCGCTGGTATAGAGAACAATGGTAGCTACATTGGGCACCAAAAGAGCCAAACGGAATAACTAATTTATTAATCTCACGTAAATCTTGTGTTAGCCTCCAGCATTTTTTATCCGCCTTCAAGACAGGATTAATCACTGTGTTATAAGGTGTATAAGAATGTGTCTCGATCAAAACATCTTGTGACAATAAATTGTCAATAACTTGAGCAATGCCAACATTCCTCCCTTTCGACAATGGATATTGTTTAACAAAAATCGGATAGTGTGTTTTCATGAGTGCATGATATGGTTTTACCTGGATTAAACCTGCCTCGTCTTTGTGAGAGGCCCATAATTTAGGGTTAACTTCACCTAAATTTGGTTTATCGGGCAGGACCTCTGTACTTCTCTGGAAAAAATCTCCCGGATGTGGCTGTGGTTCGGTTGAGAGCATGAGGACAGAACGAAAAGACAGTGAGACATTGGTTTCAAAAAACAGAATTTCCATTCCCATTTTGTGCATCATATCTCTTCCTAAAAGGTTTAAAGGTGAGTTTGGAATTATTGTAAAGCTATGATAAAAAATTTTATCAGTCGGTGTCACCACAGGCAAAAGGTGAGTTACAGGACATGAAATTGGAATCTATTCCCTAATAGATGAACTTCCCCTTTTTCCTAGGACCTCCACCTTGAGTTTTGTGCTGAGGCTGGAATGTACCACTTCCTGTTGCAATGAAGAGCCCAACGGGTTAACTAAACCTGGAGCAGAACAGAGACCTCTAGCAGCATCTTAATCTCTAGGAAAAAGTATTTAGACGTGACACAATTTTACTCCATAATGCCAAATGATCTAAATAAAGATTAGTGCAGTAACCGGCACAATTCCTATACATCCAATCTTTGGGATTTTCTCCCGGCAGTAAGCGAGAAATCCCATGACCCAATGTCTTTACACAGAACTAAGAACAGACACACAACCCTTAACACACAGACAATACACACAACACTAGGCACCAGGGGGATCGCAGTTTTAAACAAAAAATAATCCAGTCTCTCCAATTGGATCACAAATTTTGTAAGTTAGGAGAAAAAAAATTGCCTATAAAGCCAAAACAAGATTGAAGTCTTTTGAAAAATTTGAAAGTCTTTTTAAAATGTCCGTTTTTCTTTAGTTCCTTTTCTTTTTTATCTCACTTTTATTTATTTATTTATTTTTAAATACATTTTTCATTTATAATTTTTTTCGGCATATAAAAATTAGCGTGGATTCTTTTGGATACTTCACACAATATCGCCTGTATTAGACAGAGCGTGAAAAACGTCTTCTAATCTTGCATTTTACGTCTACAGTGAGGAAAACAATGTGCAAATAGTGACTGAGATGTATTCACAATTCAAGTTTCAGTGACACCTCAAATAATGTCACAGTCAAAGTATGTTTGAACCAAGTACAGGCTTTGACATCCAGTGGCTCTGACAATAGTCGTCTTTGTTTGAACCCAAAAGATATTCCCATGATCCTCCCATGCAAATATCTTTTGGGTTCAAACAAAGACGACTATTGTCAGAGCCATTGGTTGGTCAAAGTTAACACCATAAAGGATGCTTACTACAGTGAGACTAAACCATAATTTGCTAATGTATCGGTAAGACTTGGAAAGCATGTGGAAATGTCAGAGCCTGTACTCTGTGCAAGAAAAAACATCTTATGGTGTTTTGACATGCAGAGTAGATTCAGACAAGCTTTGGATTATCCCACCAACAAGAATCAGCCACCCATTGGCTTTTTAACACCCGAACAGGGACTTGAACCCTGGACCCTCAGATTAAAAGTCTGATGCTCTACCGACTGAGATATCTAGGCCCTGCGCACATTCCTGCTTTGAACCTAGAACAGTTGCGACACCTGGCCTCAATAAACTACTTGTCTCTGTGCTGGCTCAGAGGGCGAATCTCAGGAGTTTCTTGAAGCTTTCTCCAATAGTTTAATGTGCCTTTTTTGCAAGACACCCACCATGAAGGTTATCCCCTATTTCATGTCCAACAGCAGTATTCAAGGATGCAGGCTAGTTGAAAAATGTGACTATGTATAACTCACATAAAAAGCACCTTAAAAGCTCCTTTGCCAATCTTTGTCCATAGTCTTATACATAGCATTTGCTTTATGAAAACTAACTTTACATTTCATCACAGACCAAATGACTGACACGAAGTTCATTAGTTCACTGTATAGTGTAACAGATTGTTTCCTGTACATATGAAATGTAACTCCTGACTCTTATTTACACCAACAATCAGGGACTTTAAATACGGAAAATGTCAGAGCATGCAACCTGACCGTCAGACAAAATTTGTCATTACAACCGTGACGAGAAAATGCAAAGCCTTATCTGGGCAGACTTTCAATCTGAGGGTCCAGGGTTCAAGTCCTTGTTTGGGCATTTAAGAGCTAACTAGTGGCTCATTCTTTGTGGTGGGATAATCCAAAGCTTATCTGAATCTTCCCTTGATGTCAAAATGCCATGATATTTTTTCTTGCACAGAGAACAGGCGCTGACGTTTCCACATGCTTTCCAATTCTTACCCATACATTAGCAAATTATGGTTTAGTCTCACTGTGGTAAGCATTCTTTATGGTGTTAATTTTGACCAACCAATGGTTCTGACAATAGTCGTCTTTCTTTGAACCCAAAAGATATTCCCATGATCCCCCATGCAAATATCATTGGTTTAAACATACTTTGATTGTGACATTATTTGAGGTGTCACTGAAACTTGAATTGTGAAAAGATCTCAGTCACTATTTGCAGAGTTTTTTTTTTTTCAGCTAGAGCAAATTGACAAAGCTTGGTAACATGTTAAATGAGGGTTATAATGTACTAACATTAATTTGATGAGACAGACTACACTTTGGACAAATTAAAAGTCTCCACATTGGACAAAAAGCAAGAGTCCAGAAACCATGACCTCGATGTGATTCAAACACACAACCTTTTGATCTGGAGTCAGACGTGTGACCGCTGCGCCAAGAGGTCCAAGTGGCCCAGAAAAGGCTTTGCATTTTTCTCGTCATGGTTGTAATGACAAATTTAATACTTTGATAGTGACATTATTTGAGGTGTCACTGAAACTTGAATTTTGAATACATCTTGTCGAGAAAAATATTTTAATCAACCATATCTAGCGTGTGTTATAATCAAACTAATATTATCAAACTAAATTAACCTAATTAACTTAATAAAGCAATATAGAACTTATTAGATATAATAGATGTAGTTTGACAAAACCTATTTGATCTATATGTTAATCAAACCTTTATTTACATCAAGTATTAATAATAATAATAAGGTATTTACATGTGTGAGTAGGATAGAATCTGACTAAATGTTATGAGTGTATGGAATAGGCAAAGAAGGACAGGAAACAAACTTGAGGGAGATTAAGCATCTTTATTGAAATAGCAAGGCGTACGGGCTTCAGCAGCTGCAGGAGACATGTAGGAGTAGCTAGGCCCAAGGCCGGGCGAAGACACAGAAGCATGGGCAGGAGACATGAAAGAGCGGCTTGGCCCAAAGCCAGGTGAAGGCACAGGAGCACGGTGACTTGGCAAAGCAACAGGAGACGTAGGGGAATAATCAGTGGGAGACCAGTGTGAAGGATAGGGAGAAAACTGTGGTGTCGTGTCAGGGAAGTAGGAGCATCCGTGACGGCTGTTGAGCTCAGGAGAAGTCTGTGTGCTCTTGTCATGCGTAGAAGTGCTCTGCATAATGCGAGGAGGCAGGAAGGCATCCTCAGGGACACTTGGGCTGGAAAGATGTTCAAGAAAATGAGTAAGCTCAGCGGCAAGTAAGGAGAGCTGAAACTGGCGAAATTGTCGGCGAAGAATGCCCAACTGAGTCGTTCTGGGAGGCAAACGTGGTGGAGCTGAGCAAAAAGAGACCAAATGAGACCAACAGAGATAAGATGTTAAAATAGGGAATATCATAGTGACGGTTGAGCACAAGCAAAGGATAACACTCAAGGAAAATCATATACACTATGTAACAATCAGTTCAGAATACACAATTAGAAAAAATGTAATCTAGGCGCTTGCAAGTATTAAATAAAAGCATTATATAATCAAGCACAGTATACAAGCAATCAAAGACGATGACATAACTCAAATAAGTGAAAGTAGAATAGCAAACAGCATTATAAAAGAATAAAGCATAACACTTACCCATTGCAAATGCAGGAAGACAAAACAGGCCGCAAAAAGGTTGTTCACACTTGAGAGACTGAAGAACGTATGCTTGAACTCAGAGAAACGCGGGGCCCTGAAGGTCAGCACAAAGGTCGAAAACCTGAACAGGGGACTGAGCATCCTGTGGGCTACAGCCGCTGAAAACAAAAATTCAGAGAAAAAAGGTAAGCAGACACCTGTTATACTCAAAGTCTGTGATTAGTAACTGTATGCCTATGAGGTTGTCGGCCCCGGGGAGGGTATAGACTGCTGGCCTAGGGCCAAAGAACTATCGGGTGGAAAATTAGTGTTGGATGAGTATAAGCAAAAGTAAAGACATAAGTTGTGAGGTGTAGAGTCACTGCGTATAGAGATGCAGGGTGGGACCCACGTGAATAAAGTTGTGAGGTGGAGAGTGACTGCGTATAGAGACGCAGGGTGGGACCCACGTGAATAAAGTTGTGAGGTGGAGAGTCACTGCGTATAGAGACGCAGGGTGGGACCCACGTGAAACTACGGCTAATTGTTTGTACCTTAGTCTGTCGGACTTTCCATATGGTCTAATTAGGTTGCAGACTAAGCAGACCGAAATCGTGTAAACCCAAAAGTGAAGTCTTGGTGATTCGGGTGCAAGTCCCGATGTGAGAAGACAATGTGAGAGGATATTGAGATTATTGAGATGAAGTGATGGCCATGTGTACATGTACGGTAAAAAGAGAAACGTTGTAACTGCAGTTGTGTAAGTGTTGTTGTCATATTGTTTATGAGAAGCGTGTTTTGTGAAAACCGGATTTATAGTGGTGTTTCTATGTATGTTAATGTTTTGTCTGTGAATTTATATGTATGCCTGTGTTTGTATTGTTGCTTGCTGTTTGCTTACGCTGCTTGGGATGATGCTGAGTTTGTGAGTATACTCATATTATTTGCATATCTGTACTATTGATAAAATAGCATGGTATATACGCGCACACATTAGAAGCACAGGAGAGCTGCGCGTGGACGAGAGACAGAGCACAAAAGGAGGGGGCGCGGGCACGCGCGTATAGACACGGAGTGCACGAAGGGGGGTGCGCATGCGCATAGGCGCACGGAGTATAGCACACACACATAGTGTTCGCTCGCTGACACACATACACATACATGCATACACTCGGACATACACAGTGCGAATAAATGAATAAATAAAATAGAGAAAATATAGCAAGATACATGTATGGATTTGATAGACATAGAGATAGAGACGAACGGACTTAGAACTCATTTTGGGACGAAACAACATATAAAGATAGAGGTGGCATAGAGAGGAGGTAGACAGAGAAGCAGATACAAGACAAATTGTGGGCTATTACACGATTACATGGCATAGAGGTGTTACACCAGATATTCCCAGATGAAAACTGGTATGAAAAAATAAAAAGCGTCTGGAAACCTCAACTGTTAAGCCCAGTATTGCGCACCCTCGTGGAAGCCCCTACACCTAGTAAAGCCGTGATACACCTGTTTGATTTCATAGCAGACCCACACAACGAAGACGAGGAACCATTGATAGAATTAAATGCAGAAGTACCTGAACAATCTAATTATTGCTCAGGACTGACGGCAACTGTTGTAGTAGAACCTAAAGAGGTTTTGTGGGAAAGAGGTGTAGCCACCTCGATTCTAATCGATAAAATCAACTCGTTAAGTGGACAAAGCCGAAAGAATCCAACACGACCTTGTAAGACAGTGAGACGGATAAACGTCTATCTAAAGTGGTCTGCTCAAAATAGAAACCCAGGCCACCGTAGAGAGGCACACAGAGCAAGACAAGGGTGCATCATGAGCAAGGAGGAATCCCCAATCACACCTGTGGACGTGATAATTATACGGCATAAAGGGGCTGAAAAGGAGATCAAAAAATACATGAAAAAATGGAAAGACCTGACAGCTGGGGATTTGCAATGGCCGGAAGAGGGAACATTTAACAAAGAAAAGTGTGATGCAATGAAAACCAGAAATGGAAATTGGGGAGAAATAAAAAAAGAAAAGAAAGAAAAGACAAGACGGAAATTAGACATCATTGAATGGTTTAAGCATGAGGGGGAGATGTTAAAAGTGCACAAAGAAAAGACAGAGAAGGGAACAGGAAGTAAGGAGGGAAAAGGGTCAGAAAAGGCCTCAGTCCCACCATTGGAGGAGTTTTGAGGAACAGAAGAAAGCACCACCATATGCTGAAGTAAAGAAGCCAAAGGTGATTAGCTTCTACCCAGTACTAGGAAAGAGAGAGTATCACGACATACAACTAGACATAACAGGAGGACGCATTAAAGGGAGAATGGAACTCCCAGCTTCAGACAACAAGATAAACAAAGGAAGTGCAAGACAAACAAACAGAGTGTTATTTCAGAATCTTGAAGCAGAAGAGGGAGATGATGAAGAAAGCGGCAGTGAAGGGAGATATGATTATGAACATGATTATGATTTAGATATCCCACCTGAAGACTGGGAGAGAGAGCGAGAGGAACTAGAACCACCTGAGCATGACCAGAATCAAAGACATCGCCAGAAAAAGCAAAAACAAAGGCAAGGAAGGTGTGAAAGCACCCCTAAGGTACAAAAAAGATTAAGCAAAGCCACATCTCTTCCAGATGTTAGAAACAAGGAGGAAAGGAAGGAAGATTCAAACTCAGAGGAATGTAAGGATGAAGAAGATTTTGTCATCCTGAACCCAGAAAGAGGGGAAAAGGTGCATGTCCATGGAATATTGGAAATGACACCAAAAATGCCACTGAAAAGTGATCCACTGCGAACAGAGGTGAAAGCTCTGAAAGAAGAAATGACACTTCAGGAAGAAGAAAACGCAACAAACAGACAAGAACTGGCAGAAACCCAAAAGAGGATGGAGAAAATGGAGGAAATTCTAAAAGACACTCGAAGAGAAATGGACCAGACAAGAGAGATCATAACGAAAGTGACAGGTGAAAATCGTCAATTACAGGTGAAGCTATATCAACATGAACATGCCCAGCTTGATGCAGAGATACAGAGGGCAGAACAGAAAAGCGCAGAAAGAATGGAACAGTGCCGACAGTATATTGATGAGCTAGAATCTCAACTATCCATGAATCAGCCAAAAACCAATGTAAAGGCTGGAAGAAAGGAAAAGCAGAAAAAAACAAGAGAAGCCATAACGGATTTTCCACATGAACGAAGGATGACAAGGTCACAAGGGCATAGAAGAGATCACAATGATGAAGAAGAAGACATAGAAGAAGGAGAATGGATAAGTCCCAATTACCAAAGATCTCTACAGATGCCTGTCATTATAAAAGGCACAGAATCAGTATACACACCATGGTCATTTATGGATCTTACGGGACTAATAAGCCGACTGCCTAACATATGTGAGGGAGCACAAAGATGGATAACACGCTTTGAAGAACAAACCATGGGCCAGATGCTGGCTATGGGAGATATCAAGGCGATCCTGACACAGTCATTGGGAAAAGCTAAAATGATAGAAATATTGGATCAGGCACATCTAGGAGACGTGGGAAAGGATCAAAAGTATGATCGCTGGACGTTTGGAGTGAAAAGAAACGACGTATGGAATGCACTTCGATCTGCATACCCAACGCAATCTGATCTAACCAAGGTGGAAAACCTGAAAATGGACGAAAAAGAAGGAGCTGCGGCCTTCATTCTTAAATTACAGAAAGCATGGGCTGAAGAGATGGGGTCAGCATGGGATGAGACAACGGCTAACATCACATTGTTCAAAATAATGTTGAAGAGAGCGCTTCCAAGTGAAGTACAAGAACAGCTTGAATCGGTTGTGGGACTTAATGCACTGCCCTGGGCAGCTTTCCAGGCAAATGTCACACATGCTGTGGAAATGCACAGAAAAAAGAAAGAAGCAAGTAAACAAGCAGCAGAAGATTTAATAACATTGCTGCACAAAGCACAGCTCGGAGAGATAGCACGGAGCAAACAAGAAAGTCAAGAAAACGCAAAGAAGAGAAGTTCAGCTAAACAAGCAGCAGTCATGATGATACCAACAAATGCACAGCAGGATCCAGCTAGGCAAACCATACCAGATCAAGGAAATCAGCAACTAATGCCTGTGGGACAACCAATAATGACCCATCCAATGTATCAGCAATATCCACCACAAAACAGAGGGTGGGGGCAAGGAAGAGGCAGAGGAAGAGGAGGAATGTTTCAACCAAGAAATTATCAACCACCGAGAGGAGGAAGATGCTGGAACTGTCAAGATCCCAATCACATGATGAGAAACTGCCCCTATCCAATAAGACAACAGCAAGGAAACCAGCAACAAAATCAAAGCTGGCAAGACCCCGGAAATTGGGCGGGACCATGGATGGGCCAGAATCAGCAGAATCAACAAACTCAGGCAAACTTTAGAGGTGGCCCTCCGGGACCACCTCAAGGTAACATGTGAAGATGCCCAGAGAAGCCAGAGGGGGAGCTGGTACAGTGCCCCACCTCACTGTACCCTGCACAAGAACCAACCATAATGGTGGATGTGAGTAACCAGCTCCAGACATCGTTTTTGATTGACACAGGAGCAACATTTACAAGCATTGGAAAAGAAGGCTCTAAGCTCCCTCTCTCACGCAAAGCAGTAAAGACAGTAGGCTTCTTGGGTAAAACTCAAACTTTGCATTTCACAGAGTCACAAGACATAACAGTAGAAGGAATCACAATACAAGCACCATTGTTGTATTCCCCCGATACCCCAGCAAATCTATTAGGCAGAGATGTACTGTGTAAGCTAGGAGCAAAAATCTTCTGTGGACCTACAGGAGTGTGGGTCAAACTTCCAGAAATCCTAGCTCAACAGTGTGTGATGGTAGAAAGAAAAATAGAACAACAGACACTGGATAAAGTCTATTGGCTGGAACTCGACGTGACATCTTCAGAAATTCACAAGCTGTATGACCACTTGAAAACATGGTTTACAAACATGCGTCCAGACTGTAAGGAAACCAGGAAACCATGGCACTGCACAATAAGGTATGATGAGGGGGGACAAGATGAAGAATATGAGACTTTGTGGGGAGAACATGTAGAAGGAAACCAGTACAGCCTTAAAGCAGAAAACGTGATCATTGGTCCCCAAGGGATAGCTGCAACAGTACAACTACCAGACCACATTGCACAGTGGTATTCAGTCAAGAACTCTGTTCCACATGTCTCCCTAATGATCGGGCAAAATCTTAAATCAAAAGACTTAGGGCCAATGGTCAGAGAAGCAAGTCAGATAACTGAATGGATACCAGTGGAAAAAGATATGAGCATGACATCAGACAGGAAATATCTCAGAATAAAACTAACAGCTGAAGACAGTGCGGTAGCTCACACTATTTTGATCAACAGACAGATGCAAGTGAGAACACAAGTAGGGCAGGTAGGACAATGGCAACAGAAGAACAGGCTGAACTAGAAGAAGAACAGGTGCTGAAACAAATTCCGGAAAAGCTATGGACTAAACATCAGACAGATGTAGGGTTAGTTAAGTCATCAGGGTTGGCGAAAATTCAATTAAAACCCAATGTGCAATTACCGTACCAGAAACAATACCAATTGTCGCAACAGGCGATAGAGGGGATAAGACCCACCATTGAGGGACTAGTTGAAGCAGGAGTGTTAATCCCAACAAACAGCCCTTGCAACACCCCCATTTTTCCAATCAGAAAACCAAATTCAGACAAGTGGAGATTGGTCCATGATTTAAGACCAATAAATCGTGTGGTGGTAGCAGAAAATCCTGTAGTACCTGATCCACACACACTGTTAACAAACATCCCTGAAGGGACTAAATGGTACACTGTAATTGATTTATGCTCAGCATTTTTTAGTGTACCTCTGCATTCTGAGTCTCAGTTTCTGTTTGCATTTACATACGGGGGAAAACAATACACCTACACACGTCTGCCACAAGGGTATTGTGAAAGTCCGTCAATTTTTAACCAGGTGTTAGCACGAGATCTGGCAGATCTAGACATTCAAAGCAGTTTGCTTCAATATGTGGACGACCTACTGATTTGTAGTCAAACTAAAGAACAGTGCATGAAGGACTCGTTAAAGGTCCTGGAAACCCTAGCTCATAATGGACACAAGGTCAGTAAGGAAAAATTGCAATTCTGCCGACAAAGGTAGAATATTTGGGTAGAGTGCTCGAAGGCACTACACGCAAAATCTCGCCCTCTCATGTAGAGGCAATTCAGAAGACACCACAACCTCAAACAGTGCAACATATGTTGTCATTCCTGGGGTTAGCAGGTTTTAGCAGACCATGGATTTGTGATTTTGCATTAAAAACACAACCTCTCAGAGACATGATGAAAGCAGCTGATCAGACAAAATCTAGCGCACGCCTGGTCTGGACAGAGGAAGGAAAAAAGGCTTTTGAAACAATTAAAAGTGATCTAAAATCTGCCCCAGCACTAGCTTGTCCAGACTACACAAAACCATTTCACCTCTATGTGTCAGAAAGGCGAGGTTTTGCATCAGCCATTTTAGCACAACAGCAACAGAGCATGGGAAAGAAGCCAATTGCATACTATAGTACGGCTCTTGACAATGTGGAGAAAGGCATGCCACCTTGTTACAGAGGATTGGCAGCGCAGCATTTGCCTATCAAAAGCATCAACAATCACGATGGGTCATCCAGTGACCCTGTACACTTCTCATGCATTACATGCTCTGCTGACAAGTCAAAAGTTTGTGATCACGAATGCACGAAGGACAGGGTATGATGTCATCCTGTCTGCACCAGAACTAACAATTGAGAGGTGCCTCACAATCAATCCAGCTGATCGAGTGGTCTTATCAGATGAGGGAATTCCCCATGAGTGCACTACAGAAGCAGAGAAATTTCTAAAAGCTAGAGATGACCTAGAGAACCAACCATTGCAAAATGCCCAAATTGTTTTGTCTGTGGACGGTTCTTGCTATCGTGCGAATGATGGCAATAAAGCAGGATATGCTGTGGTCATGCACAATGAGTAAGATGACTCGTTTCGAGTACTAGCTAGTGTAAGTGTACCACAACCTTGTTCTGCCCAATTGGCAGAAATAAAAGCGTTAACAGCAGCATGTAGGCTGGGAGCAGGAGGAAGGTGTACTATTTACACTGATTCAGCATATGCACATGGGGTATGTCACACATTTGGACCCATCTGGGAACAAAGGGGTTTCCAGAGAGCTGATGGATCATCCATTTTACATGGTCCTGCAATTTCGGATTTGCTCAAAGCAATGATGCTTCCAAAGGCATTAGCCATTGTGAAGTGTAAAGCCCACAAATCTGATGGAGATATGGTCAGTAGAGGTAATGCAGCAGCAGATGAGGCAGCTAAGAGCGCAGCAGTAGAAGAAGATTGTGTGAAAGTGATGGTACAGGATGAAGAACATGAGGAAGTACGAGGGCAGGTAACAGAGGAAGATCTTGGGGAATATCAGGATGTAGCAAGTGGGGAACAGAAAGAGAGGTGGAAGAAACGAGGTGCAGTACAAGACCCCAACACAGGGTTATGGAGGAGTGTTGATGGAGTGTGAGTGGCACCGTTAGCTCTTTTACCAAAGCTCATTGCTGAAGCACATGGGGTAGATCACTGTAATCGTAGGGAGGCCATAGACACAATCCGAAGGAATTGGTGGTCGCCATATCTGGCCAGTATGGTGGACAAATTCCTGAGGTCCTGTGAGCTATGTGCAGCACGTAATGTCAGAAAACATTTCACAGCACCAATCAGTCACATTCCTGAACCAAGGGGACCATTTCGACATTTGATGATGGACTTTGTGGACATGGCAGATAGGAAGGAAGGGAAAAGATACATCTTGGTAGTAATAGATCGTTTTAGCAGATGGGTGGAGGCAACAGCTACTGCCAAGAATGACGCAAAGACCGTAGCTAAGTTTTTGATCAGGGAAGTGGTTCCGAGGTTTGGGATACCTGACAAGTTGAGCTCTAAAAATGGACCGCATTTTGTAAATAACGTGATCAAGGCCTTTGCCGAAGCTTTGTGCATCAAGCAAAGAATGGGGTGTGTTTACCATCCACAGTCACAGGGAATGGTTGAGAGAGCAAATGGGGTGTTGAAAGAGAAAATAGCCAAAATTTGTGCTAGCACAGATTTGAATTGGGTACAGGCTTTTCCACTGGCATTGATGAAAATGCGCTCTCAAACAAATCGCAACACACACCTGACACCACATGAGTTGCTGACAGGATGACCCATGCCAGTTGCTTTTACACAAGGACCTTACACAGGCTCCTCACTTGAACAACTTGAAGCAGACATGTCTAGTTATTGCAAACATCTGACGCAAATACACAGAACTTTATATTCACAGGTCCGTGAAGCCACACACGGGGCACAGGTTGATGAGCCAATGCAACAGGTGCAACCAGGTGACTACGTGTATATCAAAGTGTTTAAAAGGAAACACTGGAGTGAGCCACGACGTGAAGGCCCATTCAAGGTGGTACTAGCAACTCCTACCGCAGTCAAAGTTGAAGGTAAGGAATACTGGTATCATCTTAACCATTGTTGCAGAGCTGCAGTGAAAGGACCACAGTGGAGGAAGTCTCAGGTCGAGTTGGCACACTGCGCCCACTCTGACGACTCAGAGGACGATGACGACGGCGCAGGCCCAGCACAGGACAGAGGACCAGCATACAGGACACGTGCCAAAACCACACAACCACGGCCAGTTGAAGGAGAACCGAGGCCAGGTTGTTCGTATCAGGTTGATTCACGACCACCACATGACACACTAGACTCCTGTCACTCCACCTGAACAGTTTGACACTCTTAATCTACAAGATCTAGTAGACTTAGATATCGATCTACCTGTGGAACCATGATGAAAAATTCCCTAAAGACCAAACAGACTCCCACCAAAAGACACTGGGCAGTACTCGTTATGGCTTTAGCAGTATGGTTCATTTGCCCTTACATTTTCATTAACCGTTATTTACATCATCCAGCAGATATATCAGTCCCTTTGTCCAACATTTCCCTAAATAACTATTCCCAACCCGCAGCAGGTCCAGAAAGTCGCACAATGTCCACAAATAGATACAAAAGGTCTAAACCACTAGGGTCTCTAGGTCACCTTGCTAAAACTAGTCTCACTTCAGAACAGGCTACAAAGGTTTCTGTACATATGGCCAGAAACGTGCTTGCAGAACAATTCCGGTGTGCATTGGGCGTTTTAAATAACACTAAGGTCCTGCCATCCTTTCCAGTAACTGCACAACATATGTTTATAACATACACTATATCCCTTTTTCATCCCTGCAACTCTACAGAGATAAATAATACTCCTGAATACGAGATGAGACTTGAGGCTCGAATGACCGACACGGATAAAGAAACAGACATTATAGTGGTCACAGGAGTACCCCACAGAATTATACCTCGCATATTAGGCACCCGCAGTTGTGTTGATATTACGCTTCTATGGTATTTTGGTTTTCCCCAAGTTGGGATCCCGCATGGCACGTTTGAAAGAACCTCAGTAGAATCTTTAGCGTATGGGGATGTTTTGTATAAAATTCTAGTATATGTCCCTAACTGGCAGGAAGAGATGAACTTACCTAGAATACAATTTAGTTTCAGATACAAGAACCCCAACTATCCCTCTAATCCAAAAGCCCCGACCTGTTATAGATATGCGGAAAGGATCAATGTGACATCAGTAAAGCAATATGCTGAAACTACAAACATTCAGCCAAACCTTAACCTGTACAGACAATGGTTGGTAGATTCAGGGCGTGCAGCAGTGCCCCACTCTACATGCATTGTATGTGACAGAAGATCTCGACGTCCACCTCGTGTTATGCCGACAGTAGGGCTAAAGGCATGTGACAAAGCACCTTATAACACCACTCATCTTTGCCCAGCTATATGTTTATTAGGTTCAGCCGCTGTTGATTATGGTGCCAACTGGATGCGCTCACGTAGTGCTGCGTGCGATTATCAGCCCCTGGCTACGCTTAGTAATGATGATTTGCGGGTGGTTGTGCATCCGGGACAAACTTTCCCGTTGTGCCTTCGCGCAAGAGGAGTGGTTACTGTAGGATCACTGCCGGAGGCGGCATGTAGCCAACAGATTGATGCAGCGTTCCACATACTTAACTTAAAACAGTCTTGTAATTCCTCCACACAAAGGTGTGATTCACGTAGTCAATTTCATGTCCCAAGCCTAAGAAGGGGCACGCTAAACTTAGCAGACATATTTTGGTTCTGTGGTGGAAATGACGTGCTGCAGGTTCTACCGAGCCTATGGCATGGTCGCTGTGCACCGGTAGTTCTAGAAGGACGTCTCATTGTCATGGCGGTAAATGAGACCCATTTAAATGACCTGGTGAGGTCAAGACGACGTCGAAGCACTCTTCAGGATGACATTGAAAAAACTCTGTTATCTAGTATCATGAACAATTATAAGGACAAGTATCTCACAATCACTAATAAATCTATATAAGTTGGAAGGGCACACCAGTAGGTGTTCCAGTTGAATTTGCTGCCCTAGATAAAGGCGCCTCCAAGGCATTGACAATGTTTCTCCCTTGGATCCAAATAGATCGTAATATGGCCTGGATAAATTATATTTGGTACAACCAACAACGTTTTATCAATCACACAATTGAAGCCTTGAAACTGATATCAGAACAACTTCACGCCACTACATTAATGGCTGTGCAGAATAGATTCGCTATTGACAAAATGCTTGGACCAGACCAAGGTGTATGCCATCTTATCGGGGAGGACTGTTGCACGGTTATTCCTCTTCACACTGGCTCTGCGGGTCCGCTACACGCTCTACTAGACCGCATGGCGAAAGCTCGTGATGAAATGGTCTCCAATAATGCGAAGGAATCTGCACTTACCAGTTGGCTAGGTTGGTTTTTTTCTTCAAACTGGTTGGCGTGACTAATACGTATTTGAACTACGCTTGCCATTATTCTTGCAGCCGTGGCATTTTTTGTTTGCTGCGGAATACCTTGTCTCCGTGCTCTTATAAGCAAGACTGTGCACTCACTGTTCGGACAATATGTACAGCTCCCAATGACGGCTGTTATGGAGCAGGAATCTACTACAGAACACATCTATGCTGCTATGGACCATAACGTCTACGTGGACATGAAAGCAGATTTTTTGGGTTTAAACAAAGGACAAGAATAACGTACACCAAACATATCCTTTTAATATGTATATAGATATATATCTGTCTAGCCATCTATCTATCTGTGCTTGATTATTGATCTTGATGCTAATAACATACCTGTGGAGGTTTACTTCTATATTTCCCACTTTCATGGCAAATGCTTTAGGTCGTTGCTTGTCCGCATTATATTGTATGAACCATGTTGTTGTTGTGAGTTTTACATGTTGTCTGCAGGAACATGGCCGCGGGTGAACCCAGGTGGCTACAGCCGAATCTGCGACTGTTTCCTGGTGTGTGTGCATTCGCAGAAACATGTTATGAGGGTTATCGCCGCCTTCGACACATTCAGGGGTGTAGTAGATTCAGGGCGTGCAGCAGTGCCCCACTCTACATGCACTGTATGTGACAGAAGATCTCGACGTCCACCTCGTGTTATGCCGACAGTAGGGCTAAAGGCATGTGACAAAGCACCTTATAACACCACTCATCTTTGCCCAGCTATATGTTTATTAGGTTCAGCCGCTGTTGATTATGGTGCCAACTGGATGCGCTCACGTAGTGCTGCGTGCGATTATCAGCCCCTGGCTACGCTTAGTAATGATGATTTGCGGGTGGTTGTGCATCCATTCAAACTCTGTCTATAATCTTCCTGGTGGACTCAGATGGTCACCGGAGTCTTCATGTCGCCAACAGATTGATGCAGCGTTCCACATACTTAACTTAAAACAGTCTTGTAATTCCTCCACACAAAGGTGTGATTCACGTAGTCAATTTCATGTCCCAAGCCTAAGAAGGGGCACGCTAAACTTAGCAGACATATTTTGGTTCTGTGGTGGAAATGACGTGCTGCAGGTTCTACCGAGCCTATGGCATGGTCGCTGTGCACCGGTAGTTCTAGAAGGACGTCTCATTGTCATGGCGGTAAATGAGACCCATTTAAATGACCTGGTGAGGTCAAGACGACGTCAAGCACTCTTCAGGATGACATTGAAAAAACTCTGTTATCTAGTATCATGAACAATTATAAGGACAAGTATCTCACAATCACTAATAAATCTATATAAGTTGGAAGGGCACACCAGTAGGTGTTCCAGTTGAATTTGCTGCCCTAGATAAAGGCGCCTCCAAGGCATTGACAATGTTTCTCCCTTGGATCCAAGTAGATCGTAATATGGCCTGGATAAATTATATTTGGTACAACCAACAACGTTTTATCAATCACACAATTGAAGCCTTGAAACTGATATCAGAACAACTTCACGCCACTACATTAATGGCTGTGCAGAATAGATTCGCTATTGACAAAATGCTTGGACCAGACCAAGGTGTATGCCATCTTATCGGGAGGACTGTTGCACGGTTATTCCTCTTCACACTGGCTCTGCAGGTCCGCTACACGCTCTACTAGACCGCATGGCGAAAGCTCGTGATGAAATGGTCTCCAATAATGCGAAGGAATCTGCACTTACCAGTTGGCTAGGTTGGTTTTTTTCTTCAAACTGGTTGGCGTGACTAATACTAATATTATCAAACTAAATTAACCTAATTAACTTAATTCTTGCAATATGGCATTTTTGTTTGCTGCGAATACCTTGTCTCCGTGCTCTTATAAGCAAGACTGTGCACTCACTGTTCGGACAATATGTACAGCTCCCAATGACGGCTGTTATGGAGCAGGAATCTACTACAGAACACATCTATGCTGCTATGGACCATAACGTCTACGTGGACATGAAAGCAGATTTTGGGTTTAAACAAAGGACAAGAATAACGTACACCAAACATATCCTTTTAATATGTATATAGATATATATCTGTCTAGCCATCTATCTATCTGTGCTTGATTATTGATCTTGATGCTAATAACATACCTGTGGAGGTTTACTTCTATATTTCCCACTTTCATGGCAAATGCTTTAGGTCGTTGCTTGTCCGCATTATATTGTATGAACCATGTTGTTGTTGTGAGTTTTACATGTTGTCTGCAGGAACATGGCCGCGGGTGAACCCAGGTGGCTACAGCCGAATCTGCGACTGTTTCCTGGTGTGTGTGCATTCGCAGAAACATGTTATGAGGGTTATCGCTTCGCCTTCGACACATTCAGGGGTCCCTGTGAGGCGTGTGCAGCCCTAACTTATGACCATCAGACACATTGCTTGTGGTGCCAAGACGGTGACGACTGTCCTTTGGGTGACCGGTGCCATGATGGACCCCATGAGTGGTTCGGTTTTCCTCCGCAGAGGGATGAATTTGCTTGGGAAACAGATGAGGACCAGCGTAGACCAGTGACCGCCATTTTGCGCCATGCTAACATGTTTTCTCTGGAGCGTGGTTGAGCACAAGCAAGGATAACTCTGTCTATAATCATATACACTATGTAACAATCAGTTCAGAATACGGCAATCTTAGAAAAATGTCATTTGGGGTTCTTTCCTTCTCAACAAGAGCATTATATAATCAAGCACAGTTTCCTGCAATCGACGATGACATAACTCAAATAAGTGTAACATACTACACCATTATAGGAATAAAGCATAACACTTCTATGGACAAATGGAACCAGCAACACATCGGGATTGGCACTGTCGCCCTATCCTGATTCACAGATATCGCACATTATCACGGACTACATTGTTTAATTTCAATTTTCATTTTAACATATGTGTCTCATATTTAACTGCATGTACACCCACGACTAAGGATGACCTTGGTGGTGATTCCACTGTCGAAGCCACTGGCCAAAGATAAGGGGAACTAGAAAATGTTTGAAGACAGAAATGGGAGAAGGCAGTTCATCGATGTTGTGGTTTGGCGCACCCATTAGTGTGAGGGTGGGAGTAATGTCGATCTTATAATGTTGCATTGTCAATCTTAATCATTTTGCTTTTATTTCTTTTACTTTTTGTTTTTGCTTTATTATTCTTTTCAACACACGAGTGCCTGGTAAAGTGCTATCATTTGTTGATGGGCTCAGATGCGAATACCCAGTTCTCTGGCTCAGAAAAACTACATGTGCCAAAGAAGTCAAAGACTTTTACTTTGTTCTACTGCTGTATTACATGACATGTATGATTGAGAAACGGTTATAAGTGGTTATAAGCGGAATGTGAGACTATAAAGTCTCAGAGGGGGGAGTAATGTCGAGAAAAATATTTTAATCAACCATATCTAGCGTGTGTTATAATCAAACTAATATTATCAAACTAAATTAACCTAATTAACTTAATAAAGCAATATAGAACTTATTAGATATAATAGATGTAGTTTGACAAAACCTATTTGATCTATATGTTAATCAAACCTTTATTTACATCAAGTATTAATAATAATAATAAGGTATTTACATGTGTGAGTAGGACAGAATCTGACTAAATGTTTTGAGTGTATGGAATAGGCAAAGAAGGACAGGAAACAAACTTGAGGAGATTAAGCATCTTTATTGAAATAGCAAATTACAGACCTCTGAGCTGCAGGATTACATGTAGGAGTAGCTAGGCCCAAGGCCGGCGAAGACACAGAAGCATGGGCAGGAGACATGAAAGAGCGGCTTGGCCTTAAGCCAGGTGAAGGCACAGGAGCACGGTGACTTGGCAAAGCAACAGGAGACGTAGGGGAATAATCAGTGGGAGACCAGTGTGAAGGATAGGGAGAAAACTGTGGTGTCGTGTCAGGAAGTATTATCCTGTTGAGCTCAGGAGAAGTCTGTGTGCTCTTGTCACTAAATCTTAGAGAAGTTCTGCATAATGCGAGGAGGCAGGAAGGCATCCTCAGGGACACTATATTAAAGATGTTCAAGAAAATGAGTAAGCTCAGCGGCAAGTAAGGAGAGCTGAAACTGGCGAATTGTCGTGAAGAATGCCCAACTGAGTCGTTCTGGGAGGCAAACGTGGTGGAGCTGAGCAAAAGAGACCAAATGAGACCAACAGAGATAAGATGTTAAAATAGGGAATATCATAGTGACGGTTGAGCACAAGCAAAGGATAACACTCAAGGAAAATCATATACACTATGTAACAATCAGTTCAGAATACACAATTAGAAAAATGTAATCTAGGCTTGCAAGTATTAAATAAAAGCATTATATAATCAAGCACAGTATACAAGCAATCAAAGACATGACATAACTCAAATAAGTGAAAGTAGAATAGCAAACAGCATTATAAAAGAATAAAGCATAACACTTACCCATTGCAAATGCAGGAAGACAAAACAGGCCGCAAAAAGGTTGTTCACACTTGAGAGACTGAAGAACGTATGCTTGAACTCAGAGAAAAATAAGGGCTTTATACTCACTCATATTTTTTAACATAAAGTTATGGGCGTAAATAAGGAAACGGAAAGACAGGAACCCCAAATATGGTGTTGGTTGGGAGAATAGAAGCCAAGGCCAAAGATAAGGGAACTGGAAGAAGTTGAATCAACACAAGCAGAAAATGGAAGATAAGGGGAAAAGAAGACAGAAATGGAAGAGAAGGCAGAAAATGGAAAATGATCATTAGTCATCCAAGGTCAAGGAATAAAAAATAAAAGATACGGTGGCTACAGGGTATAAATATGAGCGTGAAACAACAGTCAGTGTACTTCCTCACTATGGCGTGCTCTATCATTTGTTAATGTGCTGTTCATTTTGATGTGAAGTACCCACCTTCTACTGAGCTCTTTGAAATGTGCATGGAAATAAAGAAGTTTTGCTTTTACTCATCCAGGACTGAGGATCCTTCATTGGCGGTTTGTGTCTATTATATTTGTGTTTTTTCTAGAATTGGCTGGGCATTATTGGGAATCCTCTGAGCAAAGAAATCCACCCTCGATGTGTCGCCTCAGAGACGGGCTCTGAGTTCCGACAATCTCAGTCACTATTTGCAGAGTTATCTTTTTTAGCTAGAGCAAATTGATAAAGCTTGGTAACATGTTATAGGAGGGTTATAATGTACTAACTTTATTTGGATGAGACAGACTATGCACCACGAGTTCTGAGTAGCTTGGGATGTAAAATTGCAAGTGGATAAGATGGTTTCTCTCGGGCACTGAATGGTAAATTGCAGGCTTTGCTCTGACCCTTTTGAAAGGTTGATAGTATTTGTTAGCAATGGAAAAAAAAAGTGATTTTAAACAAACTACGAGCCATCCCTTGAGATAAACAGTTCCGAGATAGTAAATTACAGACCTCTGAGGTGTTGATTACATGGGTATGTCTTAAATCCTAAATGAACGTTTTCACTGCTATGGCATGGCTATTGTTTGTCAATATGTATCTTAACTATATTTGTATTTGACCATATTTTCTGTTGAGGACCTTAGCAAGTCTGAAATTAATGGTAGGACTAGCATTAAGACAAAAATCTAATTCATGCTTCTGCCTTATTAGCTGTTAGCTCGAATGAATATGTCCATGCACTTTTTTCCCCCTAAATCTTAGAGCGAAGAATTCCCATTCAACAGCTGGCTGAGCATTTGCTGTCTGGCAGCAAGGCGCTGTGGCTTAGTTGGTTAAAGTGCCTGTCTAGTAAACAGGAGATCCTGGGTTCGAATCCCAGCAGTGCCTGATGCAGTTGTCCTTTGGTGCTTCCGCTTGAGTGCCTTCCAGCTTTTTCTTTATGGCTTGAGATAGAACATTGCAAGTGGATAAGATGGTTTCTCTGGGGCACTGAATGGTGAATTGCGGGCTTTGCTCTGACCCTTTTGAAAGCTTGATAGTATTTGTTAGCAATGGAAAAAAACAGTGATTTTAAACCGACTACGAGCCATCCGTTGAGATAAACAGTTCCGAGGTAGTAAAATACAGACCTCCGCAACGTAGCGGCTCTGTGGCGCAATGGATAGCGCATTGGACTTCTAGACTGCAGCGGTAGAGCTATTCAAAGGTTGTGGGTTCGAGTCCCACCAGAGTTGCAGATGGATTTTACTTGTCTTGCTAGTAACTTCATTTTACACTAGGTAGATTGAAGAGCCATATCGCATTTGACATGTCCATGCTTCTGGCATACCGAAATGCTTTGTTGGGCCCTGACTCCTCTTGTTCACCTACTCATTTGACCAAAACTCTGTATAACCCTAATCATGTTCCAACAAATATGCACAGAATCATTCCATACTTTGTGCTCACACATCCAAAGCCCACAATAATGTTTTGATTAGCAAAGATTAGGAACATGGGCACAACTGTTTTGTCTCATCGGCACAACCAAAGACTCTTGTGTTGATTCAACTGCCAGGCAATGGTGGATTCTGAGGTGTTGATTACATGGGTATGTCTTAAATCCAAAGTGAACAGTCCAATGGTATAGTAATTGTTCTAAATATGATTCAAAAATCTCTTATATTAAACCAATACAACATGCATGGGTCCAAGAGCAACGATCTAGGTCAGCTGAATACCACTTAGGACATTGGTGCCTAATGTTGGTTAGTTGCAGGTCCCTTTGTCATTGCTGAAAGCATGGTACCATGGCCATACAAACTGCAATGAAAATCAGGTAAATTGGGTACGACTGTGCTGTGATTTCAACACAAAACATTATAGGCCTTTTATCAATGAGCAAACTGTTTGTGGTGGTACAACGCAACATATCAGTTTTTTTACATTCTTATTCATATTATATCTTTTCACTCCTCATTACATCTGCACTTATATATCTGTATGTATATTTATCAACACTGTACATTCTGCCCAACATTTCACATTCATCTGTGTATATAATGTATGTGTATATATTTATATATATATATTTTTATATATAGTAGACTGTTTATTCAGCTTGCTACTCCTTAATGCCATAATCTTGTGATCTGTAACCTTTCATTTCTGCACATTTTCTTAATTACTGTACACCTTTATATTTATTCACTGTACTTCTGAATGTCCACACATCTCTGCACTGAAATAGCCTTTATATTTATTCACTGTATATACTTCATATATATACCACTGCTGTAAATATGCCAGATAGTTATCTGCACTGTAAATATGCCAGATATTTATCTGCACTTTTGCACGACTGCTACATTTTGCACTTCTGGTAGATGCCAAACTGCATTTCGTTGCTGTGTACCTGTACAATGCAATGACAATAAAGTTGTATCTATCTATCTATCTATCTATCTATCTATCTATCTATCTATCTATCTATCTATCTATCTATCTATCTTTTAAACGTGAAGCATAGCTTGACACAAGTGTCTTGCAGCGATCTATAGGTATCTTCGCCCATTCATCATGGGCAAAAGCCTCCAGTTCAGTCA
The DNA here is from genome assembly GCF_014805685.1 of Silurus meridionalis. Classification (NCBI taxonomy): domain Eukaryota; kingdom Metazoa; phylum Chordata; class Actinopteri; order Siluriformes; family Siluridae; genus Silurus; species Silurus meridionalis. The sequence continues at coordinate 32,525,909 of NC_060886.1, read as the reverse complement.
CATTCTTAGGCTTGCGCACTGCAACTGCTTTCTTTAAGTCCCACCAGAGGTTCTCAATCGGATTTAAGTCTGGTGACTGCGATGGCCACTTCAAAATGTTCCAGCCTTTAATCTGCAACCATGCTCTAGTGGACTTGGAGGTATGCTTGGGATCATTGTCCTGTTGAAAGGTCCAACGTCTTCCAAGCCTCAGGTTTGTGACGGACTGCATCACATTGTCATCCAATATCTCCTGGTACTGAAGAGAATTCATGGTACCTTGCACACGCTGAAGCTTCCCAGTACCTGCAGAAGCAAAACAGCCCCAAAGCATGATTGACCCCCCGCCATGCTTTACAGTAGGCAAGGTGTTCTTTTCTTCATAGGCCTTGTTCTTCCTCCTCCAAACATAGCGTTGATCCATGGGCCCAAACAGTTCTAATTTTGTTTCATCAGTCCACAGAACACTATCCCAAAACTTCTGTGGTTTGTCCACATGACTTTTGGCATACTGCAGTCGACTCTTCTTATTCTTTGGGGACAGCAAGGGGGTGCGCCTGGGAGTTCTGGCATGGAGGCCTTCATTACGCAGGGTGCGCCGTATTGTCTGAGCAGAAACTTCAGTACCCACATCTGACAAATCTTTTCTCAGTTCCTCAGCAGTCACACGGGGACTTTTCTCCACTCTATGCTTCAGGTAGCGCACAGCAGTCGAAGTCAGCATCTTCTTTCTGCCACGACCAGGTAGCGTTTCAACAGTGCCCTTTGCCTTGAATTTGCGAATGATGCTTCCTGTGGTGTCTCTTGGTATGTTTAACATCTTTGCAATCTTCTTATAGCCATTGCCATTCCTGTGAAGAGTAATCACCTGTTCTCTTGTCTTCCTGGACCATTCTCTTGACCTCACCATGTTTGTAACCACACCAGTAAATGTCTAGAAGGAGCTGAGTATCACAGTCATTTTAAAGCTGCCTAATTGGTGCTTATTAGGCTTTATTGCTGCTCCCTGATATCCACAGGTGTTTTCAATACCTGATTGAAAACACTTCATTGAACCTCTGTTCTTCAGAGTGGTAGTCTTTAAGGGGTTGAATAATTATGTCAATGAAGAATTCACAAAAGAAACATTTACTACTGTATTACAAAACTAATTGATGTCATTTTAGTTGCATATGGTTCTTTAAGAAGTCCTTGTAGGATTTCATTCTGAATACAATTACAAATGTACACTAAATTCCCTAAAACCATTTACAGCATTGGGGGTTGAATAATTTTGAACACAACTGTAACTGTTTGTGCCGATGAGACGAAAAACTTGTAGCTGTTTTACTTGATTTTTGTTGCAGTTTGTCTGCCTGTAGAACCACTAGCAGTGATGGAGATTTCAAAAGAAAACGTGCCTCGTGTGAGGATCGAACTCACGACCTTCAGATTATGAGACTGACGCGCTACCTACTGCGCTAACGAGGCGACCTGGGCGAAGGCCGTTACTAGGAACCCCCGCTCTGAGAATGTAATACAATTAAGGGCCTGTTGGCTGTTGTTTTTGTTTTGTGTAAAAAAGATTTTTTAACTGATTTAGAGCAACTGCTGTACCAATGTACTGTCCAAACTGACTGTACGGCATATCCATGTTATTACAAACCTCGGAATCTGAGCTTGCTAGGGCGTTGTACCACCACAAACAGTTTGCTCGTTGATAAAAAGGCCTATAATATTTTGTGTTGATATTACAGCACAGTCGTACCCGATTTACCTGATTTTCATTGCAGTTTGTATGGCCATGGTACCATGCTTTCAGCAATGACAAAGGGGACCTGCAACTAACCAACATTAGGCACCAATGTCCTAAGTGATATTCAGCTGACCTAGATCGTTTGCTCTTGGACCCATGCATGTTGTATTGGTTTAATATAAGAGATTTTTAAATCATATTTAGAACAATTACTATACCATTGGACTGTTCACTTTGGATTTAAGACATACCCATGTAATCAACACCTCAGAATCCACCATTGCCTGGCCGTTGAATCAACACAAGCAGTCTATAAATGGTTGTGCCGATGAGACAAAACAGTTGTGCCCATGTTCCTAATCTTTGCTAATCAAAACATTATTGTGGGCTTTGGATGTGTGAGCACAAAGTATGGAATGATTCTGTGTCAGGAATATTTGTTGGAACATCCGATTAGGGTACAGCAACGTTTTGGTCAAATGAGTAGAACCATGTGGAACAAGAGGAGATTTTTGAAAACTGCGCCCAACAAAGCATTTCGGTTTAGGACGAGAAGCACGGACATGTCACATGCGATATGGCTCTTCAATCTACCTAGTGTAAAATGAAAGTTACTAGCAAGACAAGTAAAAAATGCACAACGACTCTGGTGGGACTCGAACCCACAACCTTTGAATAGCTCTACCGCTAAGTCCAGAAGTCCAACGCGCTATCCATTGCGCCCTCAGGGCAATTGCTGTCAACAGTTGTGTGTTGCATGCTAATTTCCACAGAATTTTAGTGGTTTGTTGAGACTATGATCAGATATTAGATAGAACGTTTTCACTGCTATGGCATGGCTATTGTTTGTCAATGTGTATCTTAACTATATTTGTATTTGACCATATTTTCTGTTGAGGACCTTAGCAAGTCTGAAATTAATGGTAGGACTAGCATTAAGACAAAAATCTAATTCATGCTTCTGCCTTATTAGCTGTTAGCTCGAATGAATATGTCCATGCACTTTTTTCCCCCTAAATCTTAGAGCGAAGAATTCCCATTCAACAGCTGGCTGAGCATTTGCGGCAGCAAGGCGCTGTGGCTTAGTTGGTTAAAAACATACAAAGGTTATTAAATACAACATGCTTTAAAACACATCCAAATACACAGGACCAAAAACAGTGTGTTATTTAAAAAGGGACTTCTCTGCATTTAATTAATGCTTTTTCTATAATAACTTATATAAAGTGCCAGGAAAATTTCTTTGGGGTTTTTAGTCACTTACTTTACAAAAACATGCTGTATGTTACCACTGAAATGTTGCAGTAGTTCTATATTGTGACTCTGGATTTTTCAAAGAAGAAAGACTGCATTAGTTATAGTAACAGTTGAATTGTAACACACAGGTCACATTGACAATTGTCAGTCTCACACTGACCTCTAGTGGCACTGTCAGTGCTTGATTTTTGCTTAATTTTGTGCTAATTATATTAATCATTTGTTTGTTTTCGAATATGTTAACGATGTATCTCTCTCTCTCTCTCTCTCTCTCTCAGACTAGAGTACAGATGTGCAGTAAAAAAGCTAACACATCTGGCCTATTAAGGAGATGTGTAAGGATGTGAGCAGTGTGTCAGGTTTCATTTAAAACTGTGATGAGAACTTTATAGTGCCTTCATCCTGTACAAACAACTGATGATGTTTGGGAGTGTGGATGAGAGAGCTGGTCTCATATTGCTCCAGAAATAATTATTAAGTTACTGAAAATAATTTGCATTGTTTAGTGGCTGTTTCTCTGATGTAGTGACTGTCAGAGTAATGAAAATACTCCACCATGTACAGTAATTGGGTAACAGTAGGTGGCAGGTCATGACAATAGAATTAATGACTTCAACTTTAATGAAAAACAAACACAAAGGTGAATGAGAGAGATCTCAAAGTGAGCTACCTAGTAGCTGAACTCGTAGCCTAATCAAAAAAAGCCCCGCACTGTGGCAGAGACATTAATGCTACCTGCCTGCAAAGCCGCTGTCAACAAGATGCTCGGCCCTGACGCAGTTAAAGAAATAGCTAAAGTTCCTCTCAGATTACACAATTACCAGACGTATTGATGAAACTAAAAACAGAGAGACACTGAGAGCTGCTGAGCAAAAGCTTTGTGTCTTTCCTCACTTCCTGCAGGAAATCATCGTTGTGTTCATCTAAACAGCCCCAGATTTCACACTGAGTGACTATAAACTTACTGAGAGACTGAATTAAGAAAGAAAGGAGAGTAAATCTTTTCTATTATATAATATTTTCTATTCTTTTTATTCACCTTTTAGTCTTGGTATTTTTTCCAGATCTAAATAAGAAGAAACATTGCAAAATCTAACATTCACACATTAATATGTTTAATCCACAATTGTCTCTGTACACTACACTGTAAAAAATAAAATGTTGAGTAAACTTAAAAAATTTAGTAAATTTGCTGCAAAGCAATTTTGAGTTTACTCAACTTCCGTGGTTAAAGTTATGCCAAATCATTGTAGAAAGTGGATTGAAACTGCTACTTTAAGTTAGGTATACCTTCCTCAGTAAGTTCATCTAACCTTCCTCAGTAAGTTCATCTAACTAGTCATCATGAGTTTGTTTAAAGTTAAAAAGGGGGTTGAGTGAACTTTAAAAAACGAGTAGGGAGAACTACAGACCTGAAGTTCAGTAAACTCAAAAAAGCTTTGCAGCAAATTTACTAATTTTTTAAGTTGGTTCAACTTAATTTTTTTCTTTTAATTTACAGCTTTAAATGTTTCATTCAAACTTCTTTTACAAATTCCTGTTTGGCATTCACATTAAAAATCAAACACAGATATTGCAAAACATACTGTAAACACAATGAAAAAAGACAAACATTTTTTAGAGAAAAATGTTTATTTTACCATTTTGCCAAGTGACACATTTCCTGTCAACATGAACTGCAAAAATTGCATTCAGATAGTTTTTTCTCTAGTCATCAAAATATAATAAATAATTAAAAATAAAATATATATATAAAATTGAAATAAAATAAAAGGCAAAAAAGGCAATCTTGTAATGCCTTTAAAGTGCTGGAGTAAAATAAATTGTTCTTAAAATGCCAGAATAATCTTAAAATGCTCCAAAAATAAACAAGCAGAGTTTCAACACATTCGTTAGAGCAATGAAGTATTAACTGTTATAAACAAAACTTGAAAGTCATTAAACCTTACATTAAAACTCAAAACTGACTTTGGCATATATTGTACTGTAATACAGCTACTAAACAAACAGGAACAAATCAGTACTTGCACTTTTGATCAGCCATATGAACTGCAGCTACTTCAACTTTACCAATTTGTTTTTAAATCACTGGACTCTAGAAGAGCACTGGGGGTCAAGACCAATAAACACTTTCTGAATAGTTTCAACGTGTACTTTAGTTCTTTAAGATAGCGAAGGATTTTATTGGCATAAATCAAGTCAAATAGGAGAGCAACAGCTGTAGGGACGTCTTGCACATTATCCAGCACAACCTGCTCCTCTTAAACTACAGACAGGCACCTTACATTTGGGTTTGAATGGATGGTGGCAACGTCATCTTCAACGACAGTTGAGACCCCCTTCTTCATCCCTTCTGTGTGAGTGTCTTCTGGGTCTGTGTCCTGCAGTAATAAACACAGATACAAAACCCATTTTTAATTGATAGAGTTCTGCTGGACCACAAAGAGATTTTTATATTGTTTAAGATAGGTCACTCAAAATCACACATGCCACAATTTTCCATTGTGTTTGCTTGGATATAGACCATGTTGCCAAAAGTATTGGGACACCCCCTTCTAATGAACAGGTTTGACTACTTTAGTAATTTTAATGAGTACAAATCTTAACGTTTAAGCATAAGATGAGATTCGATGGAATTATATTTTATAGGAACAGTTTGAACAGGACCATTTTCTATTCTAAAATAGCAATGCTGCTGTGTATGAAAAGGTTCAAAAAAGAAATGACTAATTCAGTCAGTGTGGAAGAACTTGACTGGTCTGCAGAAAGCAATGGCTTAATCCCAGATGAACATCTCTGGTGGGACTTATATGCAGACATTGAGCCAAAAACTAATCACCAAACACTAATGATTTCTACTTACAGTATATGGACAAAAGTATTGGGACACACCCTTTATTAGAACAGAAAAAGGCACTTTCAAATCTGTGGCAACAAAGATGAAAACATAATTCATGTATTTACAAATTGTATTTCCATCTCTGTTGCAACAGTTTTGGAAGTGTATAAAATGACTACCCATATGTATAAGTCATTGGTGTTTGGTTTGAGTTTTTGGCTCAAGCGCTACATTTAAAGTGACATCAAAGGTGTTTAGATGAGATTAGGAGTTGGCTTCATGCAGACCAGTCAAGTTCTTCCACACTGAATAAATAAATACTTTCCTTTTGAACCTTGCCTTATACACAGAGGCATTTTCATGTTAGAAAAGAAAACTTTTGGCAATACAGTGTAACACTTAATTTTTGCTGTCAGACTTATTACTGATAAGTATTCAACTAGGATTATTTAATAAATAAATTTTTGCCAACATTTTGCCTCCTCCATTCTACTCTTTTCCCTGACGTGTGGCTTATAGAACAGTTATCAGATTAGTTTCAGACACCAGACAAAACTGTTTTCTCTTTACAGGATCTGTACCTCAGGTATGAGATAATATGCCTATAACAGACTGATAGCACACTTACCAGGCAAGACTTCAGGAAGTTTCCAGACTTTTCCCCTCATAAACAAAGGTAGACTTTTGAGAGCTGTAGGTTTATTTTGAGCAGCACACCTGAAGCCTGAAAGACACAGAAAAAGTTAAAACCTTCAGATTTATGCTTCCGAGATATGTGGCTACTAAAAGTTGAAAGGACATTGGTTGCCAACTCACAATCTTTAAAAGGACAAGTGACTGCGTCATGCCTCCTCAATGGATTAAAACTGGGATGGCTAACAAACATCTTTAAAATCACATAACTCACATGAAAAATTACATCTTGTCAAATGTGTTTTTAACGCACCTAAAGTTTTAAAAGTGCAGATGCAGTCAGTATACAAACAAGGATGCTGCCAGGATCTCCCTAGATAGTGCCGAAGCCTGTAGTGTTTCAAAAGGACCTCTCTGCTACTGTGGGCAAATCTGCAAACCTATAAAAAGAAAAACAAACACAGTTTGACATGTGCAGTAATACATTCCATCTAAATTGACATTAATTGTTTAAAACACAACATAAATATTACATACAAAAAATGAGACTATACAATGAATCACATTCAAAGCTAAATAATAATGCCAAATTACATTGAACTAGTTAAATGGTGCTAAGAAGAGCTATGCTAAAAAACACTAAGCTCCTGAAATACTAGACATTTGCTGATAATTCATGATATATTTTCTGTATTTTAGACTGGATGTTATGTAAAGCACGTTATGTTTTACGTCTAAGATCAGAAATAACCACACGGTTCACAAGGTTAAGAATACTCTATAACGTACTGAAATGTAAAATGCTGTTTTTCCCCACTTTTTAATAACACTAAATCCATCCACAACACACAGTCCATTAAACTACAGTTTATTGTAATAACTATAACATACAAAAATCGTGTATTTTGAAACATTTCACTCAGATTTTGCAAAGTGAACTGAACATGACCTTCAAATGAAGCACGCTAACTGTCTGAGCTCATTGCAAAATATCACTACATTCCTTAAAATAGTTTTTCCAAAAACAACTTTACATTTTACGTTAAGCATCTGTGTAATTTATTTAGGTTATTTTCGAAAATAAAACTTAAAGAAAGCTTACCTGAATCAGAGAACATCCAGCCCCTAGTAAAATGCGGTTGATGAGGGGAAACCCTGTGCACAATGCTAGGGAAACAGACTGCGCATGTGCAATGACGGGAAGTGAATCGCTTGAATGAAGAAATCAAAATGTTACGTTTTCCCAACTTAATTGTTTATTTTTATTGGACAAAACAGTAGTAAACGTGCAGTTAAATCGTTTTTATGAGTAAACTCAACACTGTGCTCAAAAATATGTCCACCTAACTTATAATTTTAAACTGAGTTAACAATTTGCAAGTTGGATTTTTTACAGTGTAGTGAGAGTCTGAGGGCTGAAGTCAAGTGATATAAAACATATTCTTTTGAAACAAGACGTTTCTCAAGATCTTTTTGAACCTTTTTGATCTTGTAGAAAGCACAAGAGGAATCATGTTTGCTAAAGAGATAATGTGAGTTTTAATGGACTTCCTCCTCGTCCCAGAAAACAACTTTCACCTCAAGTAAAGGACGCTATGTTTGTTTCTAACGTTTCTTTTACGTTGAAACACTTCTGTACATCGTTCACTTCACACAGTAAAGACTTAACAATAAACTACTATCACACATTGATGAAACGCTGTGAGCAGGATTTGAACCTGCGTGGGGAAACAAGCTTTCAAGTCCAACGCCTTAACCACTTGGCCATCGCAGCGGTGATGAAGTTTGCTGAAATGTCTTGACTTGTCTAAAATTTCACCTAAAAAGAAACATTTAGAATTGAAAGTGTCTCTGACAGACTTTGGCACTTTTCTCACCATTAAACACAAAACAGTTTGAGTCCCGTTGAGTTTTCCTGCTGAGCACAGCACAATTCTTTAAGCACAAAAGAAGTGCAGATAATCCAGTTTCCATCATTTTTGCTATACAGGGTTCACTTCCTCTTGAACTTCATTGAACCCTTAGCAATATGTGGGTTTATACAACACATTTACTGAGAGCTAAAACCCCATTAGATTTCGAGTCTAACGCCTTTACCTCTCGGGCCATCACAGCAGCAGATATTGTCTTTTATATTTTATATATCGTTTTTCAACAGGAACGTAACTACACGTGTCAGCATGTTAAAAACCTCACTTTTGCGGAACAGGACGGCGAGCTCTCAGTCGTAAAATCAGACATCAAACATCATTTTTTCAAACACCTTTTTCTTAAACTACCAGTCAGTAGCTGGCGTGTGTTTTGCATGAAGTCCATGTGACATGGAGAATTAAATGATGTGCTCGGCGTAGAGCGTGAGATTCTTAATCTCAGCGTATTTAATTCCTTCCCCACATTGGGCAATAAAAAGCTTTTGCACTGGTGCGGTGCACTGAGATGGCAAAGGTTTCTATTCATGTTGGTGACACCTTTCTGACGAGCACCGCCGAATCTGGTCGTCCTTATTAACCCGCTGATAATCGCTACTGTGTGTCTTATTGTCTCAGTCGGTAGAGCATGCGATTCTTAATCTCAGGGTTGTGGGTTCATGATCTATGTTGGGTGAGGACAGCTATTACAGTGACATGCTTAGATGATAAAGGTTTCTGTTTATCGTGGGGACACCACCAAATCTGCTACACACAAAACGGGACTGGAAATGTGTGTGTGCCACTTTCCACTCAAAGGTTCTGTTTTGAAAAAAAAAAAAACCTTGACGAGTGTACACACATTCTGGAGACACAAAAGGTGAAAAGGGGAAACAGCGACACAGATGGTGAGATGAAGAACTGAAGTCAGATAGTTAAAAGTAAAAGATGCTGCAGAATAAAAAAGAGGAGGAGAGAGGAGAAAACAGTGAGTGTGAGGAGAAGATTCATATGGAAGTCTGTTTCTGTCACATAAAATTTTTTTCCAATTACAAGGTTTTTTTCCAAGTTAACTTCAGACCCATAACATGTTTACCGGTGGAGGCACCAGAAATATTGGATGTTTACGAGAAAAAGTCAGAGTTCATTTATGATTTTTTATTTATATATTTGTATTTGCATTTTGATGTAATATGCCAATTGAATGTTCTAAATGGGTTTAGTTTTCACAGAATGCAATTTCAGCAATAAAAATTTTTGTCTAAAAAGGAAACAAATTCATTTTCTTTTAAAGTTCATTTTAAGAGACCCGTCTTATATCCAATTACTCAAATAAACAATGGACTAATTGGTAGAAAACTTGATTACTAAAATAATCCCCAATTATAACTACTAAATATAGTGTGTGTGTGTGTGTGTGTGTGTGTGTGTGTGTGTGTGTGTGTTGTTATGTAGTGTCCTTGTAGATCTGGACTTCACTCACAGATGCTGAAGAATACTGGTTTCTCCTCCACAGCTGGAACTTGGGCTGGATGTGGGTGGACTCTGGATGTGGTGGTTCCTCTCAGTCTCACGCTCCTTATGAGATTAAAGTGTTGATGGAGCTGTAACACAACAGAGACACTGCTCTTACACACTGCTGTTAGTCTTTATGCCGACACCAGCAAAATTACCCCCTGATGCTGACTGAAATCCCCTCATATGACCAAACCCACACTTTATATTAATCTGAGGGTCCAGGGTTCAAGTCCCTGTTCGGGCGTTAAAAAGCCAACGGCTGGCTGATTCTTGGTGGTGGGATAATCCAAAGCTTGTTTGAATCTTCCCTTGACGTCCAAATTCCACGAGTTTTTTTTTCTTGCACAGAGTACAGGCTCTGACGTTTCCACATGCTTTACAAGTCTTACCCATACATTAGCAAATTATGGTTTAGTCTCACTGTGGTAAGCATCCTTTATGGTGTTCATTTTGACCAACCAATGGCTCTGACAATAGTCGTCTTTGTTTGAACCCAAAAGATATTGCCATGATCCTCCCATGCAAATATCATTAGTTCAAACATACTTTGACTGTGACATTATTTGAGGTGTCACTGAAACTTGAATTGTGAATACATCTTAGTCACTATTTGCAGAGTTATCTTTTTTTCAGCTAGAGCAAATTGACAAAGTTTGGTAACATGTTATAGGAGGGTTATAATGTACTAACGTTAATTTGATGAGACAGACTACACTTTGGACAAATTCAAAGTCTCCACATTGGACAATGAAAGATAGAGCAGCTGCTAATAAAGGCCAAAAGCAAGAGTCCAGCAACCATGACCTCGACGTGATTCGAACACGCACCCTTCTGATCTGGAGTCAGACGCGCTACCGTTGCGCCACGAGGTCCGAGGGGCTGTTTTGACCAGCCTCATGGCCCAGAGAAGGCTTTGCATTTTTCTCGTCGCGGTTGTAATGACAAATTGAGTCTGACGGTCAGGTTGCAGGCTCTGACATTTTCCGCATTTCAAGTCCCTGATTGTTGGTGTAAGTAAGATTCAGGAGTTACATTTCATATGTAAAGGAAACAATCTGTTACACTATACAGTGAAATAATGAACTCAGTGTCAGTCATTTGGTCAGTGATGAAATGTAAAGTTAGTTTGCAAAAAGCAAATGCTATATATAAGACTATGGACAAAGATTGGCAAAGGAGCTTTTAAGGTGCTTTTTATGTGAGTTATACATAGTCACATTTTTCAACTAGCCTGCATCCTTGAATACTGCTGTTGGACATGAAAAAGGGGATAACCTTCATGGTGGGCGTCTTGCAAAAAAGGCACATTAAACTATTGGAAAAAGATTCAAGAAACTCATGAGATTCGCCCTCTGAGCCAGCACAAAAACAAGTATTTTATTGAGTCCAGGTGTCGCAACTGTTCTAGGTTCAAAGAAGGCACCTTAGCAGAGCCCGGATAGCTCAGTCGGTAGAGCATCAGACTTTTAATCTGAGGGTCCAGGGTTCAAGTCCCTGTTCGGGTGTTAAAAAGCCAATGGCTAACTGATTCTAGGTCGTGGCATAATCCAAAGCTTGTTTGACTCTTTCCTTGATGTCAAAATTTTATGAGATTAGCAGTTGCTAATAAAGGCCAAAAGGTAGAGTCCAGCAACCATGAACTCGACGTGATTCGAACGCGCAACCTTCTGATCTGGAGTCAGACGCGCTACGGTTGCGCCACGAGGTCCGAGGGGCTGTTTTGAACAGCCTCATGGCCAGGAGAAGGCTTTGCATTTTTCTCGTCGCGGTTGTAACGACAAATTGAGTCTGACGGTCAGGTTGCAAGCTCTGACATTTTCCGCATTTCAAGTCCCTGATTGTTGGTGTAAGTAAGATTCAGCAGTTACATTTCATATGTAAAGGAAACAATCTGTTACACTATACAGTGAAATAATGAACTCAGGGTCAGTCATTTGGTCAGTGATGAAATGTAAAGTTAGTTTTCAAAAAGCAAATGCTATATATAAGACTATGGACAAAGATTGGCAAAGGAGCTTTTAAGGTGCTTTTTATGTGAGTTATACATAGTCACATTTTTCAACTAGCCTGCATCCTTGATTACTGTTGTTGGACATGAAAAAGGGGATAACCTTCATGGTGGGCGTCTTGCAAAATAGGCACATTAAACTATTGGAAAAAGCTTCAAGAAACTCCTGAGATTCGCCCTCTGAGCAAGCACAGAGACAAGTATTTTATTGAGGCCAGGTGTCGCAACTGTTCTAGGTTCGAAGCAGTTACTTGAGCAGATCCCGGATAGCTCAGTCGGTAGAGCATCAGACTTTTAATCTGAGGGTCCAGGGTTCAAGTCCCTGTTCAGGCGTTAAAAAGCCAACGGCTGACTGATTCTTGGTGGTGGGATAATCCAAAGCTTGTCTGAATCTTCCCTTGATGTCCAAATTCCATGATGTTTTTTCTTGCACAGAGTACAGGCTCTGACATTTCCACATGCTTTCCAAGTCTTACCCATACAGTAGCAAATTATGGTTTAGTCTTACTGTGGTAAGCATCCTTTATGGTGTTAATTTTGACCAACCAATGGCTCTGACAATAGTCGTCTTTGTTTAAACCCAAAAGATATTGCCATGATCCTCCCATGCAAATATCATTGGTTCAAACATACTTTGACTGTGACATTATTCAAGGTGTCACTGAAACTTGAATTGTGAATACATCTTAGTCACTATTTGCAGAGTTATCTTTTTTTCAGCTAGAGCAAATTGACAAAGTTTGGTAACATGTTATAGGAGGGTTATAATGTACTAATGTTTATTTGATGAGACAGACTACACTTTGGACAAATTCAAAGTCTCCACATCGGACAATCAAAGATAGAGCAGCTGCTAATAAAGGCCAAAAAGCAAGACTCCAGCAACCATGACTTGATTCAAACACATAACATTCTGTTCTGGAGTCAGACAAGCTACCGTTGCGCCACAAGGTCCGAGGGCTGTTTTGACCAGCCTCATTGGCCCAGAGAAGGCTTTGCATTTATCTAATCGCGGTTCAAATGACAAATTGAGTCTGACGGTCAGGTTGCAGGCTCTGACATTTTCCGCATCGGAAGTCCCTGATTGTTGTTTTAAGTAAGATTTAGGAGTTACATTTCATATGTAAAGGAAACAATCTGTTACACTATACAGTGAAATAATGAACTCAGTGTCAGTCATTTGGTCGGTGATGAAATGTAAAGTTAGTTTGCAAAAAGCAAATGCTATATATAAGATTATGGACAAAGATTGGGAAAGGAGCTTTTAAGGTGCTTTTTATGTGAGTTATACATAGTCACATTTTTCAACTAGCCTGTATCCTTGATTACTGATGTTGGACATGAAAAAGGGGATAACCTTCATGGTGGAAGAAACTCATGAGATTCGCCCTCTGAGCCAGCACAGAGACAAGTATTTTATTGAGTCCAGGTGTCGCAACTGTTCTAGGTTCGAAGAACGTACCTTAGCAGAGCCCAGATAGCTCAGTTGGTAGAGCATCAGACTTTTAAACACGTTCCTATTTTGTCTGTTCAGTGTCTATCCTTGATCTTTATGATGTGTGTATGTAAGGTAAACAGAAAGTCTTTGTGTGGGTTCACACATCTCTGGTTACTATGTTTTCTTACCCAATCAGGAACAGTATTAGCTCAGGTTTTTTCAGTGTGTATATATATACTTGTCTGTTGTCTGCAATAAACTGAAGAAGAACATATGCTGCATTCTGTGTGCTGTGTGATTCTTCCCTGATCAGAAAAGACACCACGGACATCGTAGATCGTATGGAAAACCTCTCCAAGAATAACTTGGAGTGACTTTGGGGTTGCTGGGTGCCAGATCACGAGTGGCATAAACCACTGCGAGCTGCAGCTCCCACGGCAAATCTGCACACAAACTCCATCATAAAATTAGGACTTGCTAAAGCACTTTCCTGTTGATAGAGAACTAAAAATCAGAGAATAAAGATAAAGATTGATAAAGGACTTGTTTAATTAATCCTTTAGTGATCAGTTACACTTTTTGCCAGATCCTCGACTGATGCTGCCATGTTTTTCTGTACTTGTTTATTCTTTATGTCTGTGTTTGAAATACAAAGGGGAATAATTATTTCATTGCTGTTTTGATTTCTAATGAAAATAAAGTCACTGTCAGAAGTGGGACTTGAACCCACGACTCCATGTGGAGACCAGAACACTCAGTTTCCTGGAAGGTATAGAAGCTTGAGTCTGGCGCCTTTCATATATTACTCTGTCTGTCTTATATTTTTTTCTGAATGCCTATCTGACAGCTTGTCTTTCTATCTATCTATCTATCTATCTATCTATCTATCTATCTATCATCTATCTATCTATCTATCTATCTATCATCTATCTATCTATCTATCTATCTATCCATCCATCCATCCATCCATCCATCCATCCATCCATCCATCTATCCATCCATCCATCCATCCATCCATCCATCCATCCATTCATCTGCTGCTTGTCAGTATTAACTGTTATTTTCCGCTCTGTCTGTCCCACTATTAGATAAACATCTACTTGTATCCTCTGTATTTCTTGTTTAAAAGACAAAGGAAACAATATTTTTATATTTTCTAATGAAAATAAAATTACTGTCAGAAGTGGGATTTGAACCCACACCTCCATGTGGAGACAAGAAGACTCATATTCCTGGAATGTATAGAAGCTTGAGTCTGGCGCCTTAGACCGCTCGGCCATCCTGACATACAAGCCTGTGTTTCTTATCCCCTTAGTGGCTGATAAAACTATTTTTACAAATTTCTGTCTACTTGTTTGTCTTATCTATCCTTCTATTTGTGTGTTTCTTATTTATGTAAGTCTTTTGTTTTTCTGTCTGAATGCCTATATACCTGCTCATCTTTCCTATCGATTAATATCTATCTATTTAATCTATCCATCTGCCTGCTTGCAGAGGCGGCAAAAGTACACACATCCTTCACTTAAGTAGAAGTACAGATATTCATGTTTTAAAAGACTCTGGTAAAAGTTGAAGTTCTGACTATACTTTTTTACTGAAGTTACAGTGAAGAAGTTTGGGCTTTGACATGTACTTAATTAGTAGTAAAGGCTTTGTTTTTACTTGTTTCAGTGTCACACTGGTAACTGGACCTCACATCATATTAATATTAGGGCTGTCAGTCGATTCAAATATTTAATCGCGCTGTTCTAAATGTAAAAAAGACAGATGACAGAGATGGCAGAAAGCGCCCCCTATCTGTTTTCTTTACTTTACAAAAGCACAGCATTTTGTTGTTATTATTATTGGTACAAAAAAAGTAGAGCCTTTACATATTTGAATGATGTGTTGCTCTGTTTGATCAAAAAAGACAGTAATTTATGTTCGTTTCTTTGTTAGGAGAAAAAAATAGCACAAAACGTGCTGCCGTGTTTGCCGCCCCAGACAGTAAAATGTTGAATGTGCGCATCATGACTGATTTCAGTGCTGATTTGAGACTTGGCGCATCAGTAAAACAAAGGTTTTTGATGGATGTGCAGAATCAGAAAAACCTTCCGTAACCATGGCTGAGTGAATCAGCAGCACTTTTTTAAGTCAACACCGTAGATAATTAAACCATGAACGAAATACATCTGCTACTGTTGCATGTTCACCATATGGCCTAGACATGGTCACCAATGCAAGAAACGTCAAAGCCTGGCTGTCAGGATGGCTGAGCTTTTTAAGGCGCTGCGTTCAGGTTGCAGTCTCCTCTGGAGGTGTGGGTTTGAATCACACTTCAGATAGGGGTGTACCTTCTTGGTCAATTTTTCTGAACTGAGCCCATGTGGAGGAAACTTGAGTTGTTATTGATACTGAAAAAACATGAGAGAAAACTATTTAACATGTCGACTCTGTTCTGTTGCTTTTTTGATACTGAAAAATTTTGGTAAAATTTCACTGTATAATAAAAACTCATCCAAATGCTTGAGCATTAAAAACTACAGACCAATCACTATGCTGAATACTGATTTTAAGATTTTAACCAAAATCTTAGCCAACAGACTGAAGGAAGTAATGCTGAGCATAATTAAAACTAACCAAGTGTATGGTTTAAAAGGAAGAGATATAGCAGACACAACAATTAGTATAAAAGATATGATAAGATACATGCGTAAACAGAATAAAGATGGTTTTATTATCAGTTTAGACTTTGAGAAAGCATTCGACAGGGTGGAACATAATTTCTTATTTGACGTTTTAAAGAGGTTTGGGTTTGGAGAACATTTTATTAAATGGATTAGGAGACAAAGGTGCAGTAACAAAAATTAAATGTAATGGGTTTTTAACACAGTGTTTTAAAATAATCAGATCAATAAGACAAGGATGCCGCTGTCAGCACTTTTATATTCTTTAGTTGCGGAACCTTCAGGACTAACTATAAAACAAGAGCAAGGAATAAAAGGATTAGGCATCGAGGGAGAAAAGAATAAAATATTGCAGTATGCGAGTGACACAACGCTATTGGTTAAAGATCTGGAGGGGTGAAAAATGCAATGCAAATCATACAAAAGTTCTGTAGGGGATCAGGAGCCAAAATAAACGAGGATAGAATGGTATATATGAGATTCGGAAGGGCGGCGGTTTTAATGGAGCATTTTACTTTTATGGAAGCAAAAGAAATAAAGATTTTAGGAGTTTTAATGGGAGGGATGAAAAGAAAGCAGAAGAAACAATGTGGGAGGAAATATTAGGAGGGATTGAAAGGAGGTTGATATTTTGGAAAATGAGAACATTAACACTAAAAGGGAAAGTTTTAGTTTTTAACGTCTTAATGATTCCTAAACTGTGGTACATTTTATACACATCATCTATGCCGTTGTGGGCAGAAAAAAGGCTGAAAAAATGTTTTTTAGATTTTTTATGGGAAGAGAAGCCTGCAAGAATTGCATACAACACCTTAATAGGAGCAGTAGAGAAGGGAGGACTGGAGTTAATGGATGTGGAACAAAGAAAAAACAGTCTGAGGGTGAAAATGGTAAAAAAAATAAATGGATAAAGAAAACAAGGCGACATGGAAAGCAACAATGGGTTTTTTCTTAAATAAATGTAGCAACTTCAATCTTGGAGACAACATACTGTGGATGAAAAGAAAGAATTGAATGACGGAGGGGTTGCCAGTCTTTTATAAAGAACTCTTGAGGGCCTGGGGCACATTTTTATCTCATGTACATTTTAATCCACAAGGAAGAGAGAACATTTTAAATCAGCCTTTATTCTTAAACAATGGCATTTTAAATCGGGGGAAAAAGATATTCTTTAAGAAATGGTGGGATGTGGGTATTATGAAAGTAAGAGATGTTTTATATGAATTCAAAGAGGGTTTTTACCAACACAATACATTGTGGACATAATGGAGGAGGCAAAGGAGGATTTTAGCAGACAGGAACGCTGTTTTTAAGAGACCTGTTGCAAATGAATATTGGTTGCGCACGTTTAAAGATTTAAAAGAAGACAGCATATGGAGGAATATGAAGGGATGAAACTGAATAAATACAAATAAAGTTGCAGAACTCCGACATAAGGCTATTTTTACAGATGCAATTAAAAAAAAGAATTGGAATGGAACAGTCCGCTTCATGCAAAGTTTGTAATAATGATGCTGAGGGATTTTTACACCTGTTTTTATACTGTAAAGAATTAGAAGATTTTAATAGGAAATGTAAAATAATGATGGTAAAATTGAGGGGGGAAGATGATGATGATATGGAATGGAATAAGGTGATGATGTTGGGCTTTGAGAAGAAAAGTAAAAACAAAACGCTTCTGAATCTACTTATGATGTTGATGAAGAGTACAATATGGGAAAGTTGGGTGGTAGCAAAGAGAGAATAATTTTTAATGGATGTCTGGTTTGTTTTAAAAGGAAATTTGAAAGTAATGTTGAATACTTGTTCTATCATTTTAAAGAAGATGGACATATAGATGAATTTGACAAAGTTTTTATGCAGGAAGTCACTAAGGTTTTAAAAGATTCAGATTGAAGAATGTCATTTTAACAAAATGAAAAGAATGTAAAAATAATTGTGATTTTCATGCTCTGGGAGGTTGAGAGCCTTTTAACCTGATGTATTTTCACTTGGAAATGTATTCTCAAAAAAAAAAAAGTTAAGGATGGACTGCAAATCCATTGTGCTTTACACGCGTGGGTTCCAGTCCCACCCTTGTCGCAAGGTTTTATCTTAAATTGCCGAATTATTGCAACTTCTAGCTTTGTTGCTATTTCTATCACAAGGCTTCAGGATATAATGCTTTTCAGCAAAGCCATACTTGACTGTTTAGAGGAAATTCCAAAGCTGTGTGGTTTGCGTAAGCATTGCGACATTTTGCCTCCAAAGGCTTTCCTAGGGATTGTGGCTCCCCTTCTTTCTTGCTGTCCACTTAAATGCCTCCAGTGGCATCAAGAGCCCAACTGAGACAACAAACCAAAATTTACCATTGGCAGATGATGCAAGTGTGCCGCTACTTTTAGAAGAATTTCTGAAGCTGTTTTTGTCGCTGTCAAATTTGTAAAGGTTGTCTGTTTCCATGATGATTCGTAGCAGCTGTGGCAAAACGACAGTGGCAAAAAAACCTTGTGTCTGAATCCTGTTTTTATATGTGGATGATTGTTGACAATCAGAGGGAAATGCAATGGACTGCCAATTCTGCACAGCCTGTTGTGTGTTTTTTTATTTCTTTGTTCTCAAACAAAAGTCTTTCGTTAAGCGTGTTTTGTGCATGCCGCGACAGCATCTCCTCCACAAGCTGGCAGTCCTATTTCGAAGCTTAACTACTAGTAGCGTGGCTGAGTGGTCTAAGGCGCTGGATTTAGGCTCCAGTCTCTTTGGAGGCGTGGGTTCGAATCCCACCGCTGCCACTTTATAAATTTGGTCAAATCTCCTTCCGTAAATACTGCAGAATTTAATCAGCGGGTCCAAAGCCTAGATCCATCAAGATCGGGGGTCGCTGTAAATGCTAGTCAAAAGGTGCTTGTTTTAGCTCTATGTTAAACAGTCTCACGAGTTCTTGTCAAATAGAATACAAAGGTTATCCTGCACTGCACACAGTTTTTCTTTTAGTTTGTCAAGTTTAGCCTTTTTAGTCAAAAAGTAATGATTTGTATTTATTTCTCAGAACAAACAGATAGGTCCAAAACACACATACTAAGCTTATTTTCAGAACACAATAAAGGACTGGATTATGCAGATCAGTGTACTCTGTACAGCATTGTTGTGAAATCTGTCCTTTTACTTTTATGTGACACTTTTTCTTTCACAAATGCTGTAAATAAGAGAGTCATGGTTCATCAATGATCCATCTCCTAATTGAATTATTAAGATAAAATGCCACTATAGAAACGAAAAAATAAAGAATCTGAGGATACTAGCAGATAAGATGTTGCATTCTTTTCCCTTTGCACTTTATTTACACACAGATTTAGCCACACAGCTGCGCACTTTTGTGCCATTCCTGGAACCAGATTCTGTTTAAATAAGAGACCATGCTTAGCTATCATGATAACAAAACAAGTGTTCAAGCCAGTGATGTCAAATGAAAGCTAGACTGGTGTCTCACAGCGACATGCTCAAGCATTTGGATGAGTCTTCGATATTCAGTGAAATTTTGCCAAAATATACGTTCAAACTGATTTTCTCCATAAGAATGAATGTAAAAGCGATTTAATCCGTTCCGAGATCTCATTCGATCGCTTATTTCTGCACTTAAAAAGTATTTGTAGCCTATTTTAACAAACAAATACACTGCAAATTACCGTAATGTAAACATAATTGAACACTTACTCATGTGGTAGTGGTTGATTGCGAGTGTGAGATGCGCAACATGCTCGTAACCTTCTCAGTTTCCATGGTAATTCTATTTACTTTTGTTTTCGCAGCACCATCACTGATTTTCTTGGGAGACATTTTTCAAGATTTCTAGTGAAATAAAAATATAACACAAAAAAAAAAAAAAGTTCTGTTTTTGCTGCACTGAACAAAGAGAGCGACCGAGTGATACGTCATCATCTAAGTGACTGATGCTTCACTCCGCCGAAAACGGGGAACCTGCAGCATGGGTTTGCTCGTGGCTTCGAAATTTGCTAGTGAAATAGGGTAAAATTTTGCAAACAAGGTCACTCGTATCTCCGTTTGCTCATACTATAGGTTGTTTGTACAATGGGGTTTTACTGTACTACATTTTCTATATACTTTGTAAGATAAAGACGCAGTCTTGCACTTCAACGACGAAATGACGTCATCACACAATTATGTCACGGTGTTACTTAGCAACTTTTAGAAGGATATTAATTTATAATCCATAACAGTTTTAAAATAAAGATACATTTTAATTTCCCTTTGACCGATCATCTCAGTTCATCTCCTCCAAGTCCTTTAGCGAGTCAAACCTGACAAAGCTTGGTAACATGTTATAGGAGGGTTATAATATAGTAATGTTAATTTGATGAGACAGACTCCACTTTGGACAAATTCAGTCTCCACATTAGACAATCAAAGATAGAACAGCTGCTAAAAGAGGCCACAAAGCAAGAGCACTGCAACCATGACCTCGACGTGATTTGAACACACAACGTTCAGATCTGGAGTCAGATGCGCTAACGTTGTGCCAACAGGTCAGAGTTGCTTCAGGAACCTGCCTCATGGCACAGAGTTGGCTTTGCATGTTTCTCATCAAGGTTGTAATGACAAATGGAGTCTGATGGTCACGTTGCAGGCTCTGACATTTTCCGCTTTTAAAATTCCTGATTGTTGGTATAATTAAGATTCAGGAGTTAGTTTTCATATGTACAGGAAACAATCTGTTACACTATACAGTGAAATAATGAACTTAGTGTCAGTCATTTGGTCTGTGATGAAATGTAAAGTTTGTTTTCAAAAAGCTGATGCTATGCGTTAGACTATGGACAAAGATTGGCAAAGGAGCTCCTTGAATACTGCTGTTGGACATGAAATAGGGGATAACCTTCATGGTGGGTTCTTACAAGAAAGGCACATTGAACAAGTGGAGAAAGCTTCAAGAAACTCCTGAGATTCGCCCTCTCTGAGCAAGCGCAGAGACAAGTATTTTATTGAGGCCAGGTGTCGCAACAGCAGACATGCGCGCAGAGCCCGGATAGCTCAGTCGGTAGAGCATCAGACTTTTAATCTGAGGGTCCAGGGTTCAAGTCCCTGTTTGGGCGTTAAAAAGCTAACAGTTGTTGGTTCTTATTGGTGGAAAATCTAAAGTTTGTCTGAATCTTCCCTTGATGTCAAAATGCCATGACTCTTCCTCTGATATTCCAGATGTTTTCCTATCCTACCCATACATGAGTAAATAATGGTTTAGTCTCACTGTGGTAAGCATCCTTTATGCTGGTAATTTTGACCAACAAATGGCTGTGACAATAGTCGTCTTTGTTAGAACCCAAAAGATATTCCCATGATCCTCCCATGCAAATAACTATGGTTTAAACATCCTTTAACTGTGACATTATTAGACGTGTCACTGAAACTTGAATTGTGAATACATAGGGTTGTTTTTACTCTGGACAGGCAACACAAAAGATGCTGCGGTTTCAAAGAATAATTCACGAGTCACTGTTATATGAACAATAAAACATTTTATTTTTGATTACCGGAAAAACTACAAAGATGTCAAATAATAAAATATAATAGATGCAAACACACAAAGGTACAAATAATATTTCAAAATTATGTATATTTTAGCAAAGAAGGCACAGGTATTGCATTTGTATTTTTGTTATTATTAATAAATCTGATTAAACATTTCAGGAGATTATTTTCTGTATGTGGTTTGATCTATCGGTGGTGTTGAGGGTTTCTCTGTGTGTGTGTGTGTGTGTGTGTGTGTGTGTGTGTGTGTGTGTGTGTGTTTCTGAGTTTTAGCCTGTGCATCTCCCGGGATCTGATGTTTTAGGTGCCACCCAGTAAACTTCATGCAGTGGATCCAGTAGAATGGGGAGTAATACAATCAGAGACACAGGGTTTATTTTTTTAATGTTTATGTGCCAATGTAGCTTTCAAAATTACCAAAAAAAACAATGCCAATGTCTCTGTGGTGCAATCGGTCAGCGCGTTCGGCTGTTAACTGAAAGGTTGGTGGTTCGAGGCCCCCAGGGACGTGATAGTGGCTTTTGTTAGACACCAAGTGCTGCCGTGCTGCACACCAACCTGAGCTGAGAGCAAGTGGAGGAACGAGTGACTGTTACTGGGTGGTGCGTCTTAGAAAAAGGCTTCCATGTTTGAACAAGTTCTCGATGCCACTTTTCTTCATGGTGAATTTCCTCGGAGACCACATGAATCTCATAGGTTTCCCTATAGGGAGCTCACAATTAAGTGTTGCCAACGCTCGCTCAGCTGAGGAAACAAAATTCATTACAGGTCATTCATTTCAGTAAAAAAGACTGGGGAAAGGTGGGTGAGGAGAAAACACTCAAATTTTAAGTCAGAAAACCTGACCATATTCATGTAATAAAGTAGTAAAATAATACACAAATGACTCCTGGAGCATTTAGTAGACAATAAACTGGTATAAATGCAGAAATAGTCTATTGGGGTTTAATGAGGATTTAATTACCATCGGCTCGCTGGTGAAAGTTGACGTAGGCGTAACTGATTAAAACACCGGCGTTCCGGTTCCTGCAGACATGGATGGAGTGAACGTGGCCCACAGAGCTGAATTTCTCCATCAGCATGTTATCTGTCACTTCATGGTGCAGATCACCAACATACAGTGATGAAATACTGGAATTCATTTTATCTAAAAAAACAACAAACATACAAATAAACTCAGTTATAAACAAGAGAAAAAACACGAAGCCTACAGTCTAAAGCAGAAAAACATCAGCATAAGTAAACTACAATCACTTTTCACTCTGAAATGTTGAAAGATTGTAATACATACATGTTTAAAAGATCTTACATTTCTACATTTCTCAGTACAAAAATAAAGTTAATGAAAAGCAAAAATTAAAGTATAACTATAACTATATATATATATATATATATATATATATATATATATATATATATATATATATATATATATATATAGTTATATAGTTATATAGTTATATAGTTATACTTTAATTTTTGCTTTTCATTAACTTTTATGTAGCATCACTCTGGTCACATGACCAGTTGGACACATAAATCGCAGGCACTTAAATCACAAACACTATAAAAATCTTATTTTAATACAAAACTAACTCAAGATATCAATATGATAAAAAATAAAAATGCTCCTGAATCCTGCATGTACACAAAACAGACCAATGAATCCCATTTAAAATGCTTTCAGTGATTCTACATCCTGCATCTGATCTACACTGTGTGATTTTTATTTATTTATTTGTTTGTTCTTCATTAATGATTTTCAATATGAATAAAGTTCATACACACAAAGCAGCACAAACAATGTTGTGAAAATCTATTCAATGGATAAATGTGTGACATTGATCACAAAAAACAAACAAACAGGGAATTCAGCACAAGCAGACAAAAAAGGGTAGATGGTAGGAGCAATAAACCAAAGATTCGGCCTTAAAGAAAATATAATTGGTTTGTGTTATCCTGTTCCTTTTGCCACATTTTATCTCTGAAACTTTTTAGATGTTGCTAAACTGAAAATTAAATACAGATCTCATCTCAATATTAAACATGACTTGAGAGTGACAGTATCAAGTCTACAACTCAGTTGTGAAAAGATGTATGAAATGCATTTGCTCTATTTTACACAGATTGCAAAGTGACAGAAAGTTAAAGTGATAACACAATTACACCTTTCTTTTCCCTTTTTTTGTTTTTGATGCTAGTTGATCATTTAGAATTGGATAGTTTAATAAATTAGACATTTTAGACAGAAAGTACTTCATTATCCTTTTTTGAGGTGACGGAGGACAGGTGGGGTTTAAAAATCCACCCCTCTGAAGTGGTAAATGGCAGAAAAAGATTGAGAATCACTGCTAAAAAACACAAACAGAAGTCACATTAGTACAGAATGGAGCATGAAGCACGTCCGGATAGTGCCGCTAGAGGGCAGTGTGAGACTGAGAGTTGAGGATGTGAGCTGTGTGAAGCTGGGGATCAATAGTCTGTTAAGGGGTGGGAAGAGGGAAAAAAGAAGGGAAAGAAGGAAAAACAGGAAAAAGAGAAAGAAAAAAATGAAAAATTGAAGAAAAAAGAAAAGGTAATGGAAACATGTCTTGCACATTTCTTATGGTTGTTGGCAGATTGATGTATATATTTTATAGCAAACTGCCTTATGTGCTTCCCAGGGAGAATCTCTGATGTGAATGACGCTGGTTCAAATCCCTCAATAGTGCACAAAAATACTGATGATGTGAATAAAAATACATCACTTGTCACTCATGTTCATTAATATCTTTGTGATTTGACTGATTTTTTTTACTGGAAATTCCAATAAAGTGCATAAAATGCATGTTTATTTCTTTTGTTCATGTAATTATTTAACCTTTAACACTTTTTTTTAACAAAAGTCTCTTTTTCATTATATGGGACATGTTCTGTATTTATCTTTTATATTTATATCTTACATAATAATAATAATAATAATAATAATAATAATAATAATAATAATAATAATGAAGATGATAATGAAGATGATAATGGGTTCACAGCAGGTTCACAGAATAATTCACGAGTCACTGTTCTATGAACAATAAAATATTTTATTTTTAATTACTGAAAATGCTACAATATTACAAATCAGTGTATATATTAACAAACGTTATTTAACAATAGATATAATCAAGTACAAAGATTAAAAAAAATTCCTAATTGGGTCTGAAACAACAACCTAATGATAAATAACTATAGATTATAATAGTAGTAAATCCACAAAAATAAATGGTAAAATAATATCAAGTCTCTGAGTGACTCAAAACACCAGGAAGAAATGGTTAAAGGAGCAGAACTGGAAGAAACAGCAGGTCTGGATGCAGATGAAGGACTGGCTGAAGGAGATGAACTTTGACTACCAGGCTGTAAAGACACATATTGTATATTATGAACTTAAGCATAATAATGATGATGATAATGACATATGAAGATCTTTTTAAATGACAGGAATCTGCATTGGTACATTTACATTAGGTTTGGCTGCTGAATTGTTGCTGAAGGATCCACCAAACCGTGACTTGTAAAATCATGTAAAATCACACATGTGCTGGAAATGTAAAGATCTGATTTCCCTTTTGAAGAAAACACAAATAATCTTCTATTCAATAAAAGACAATATGACTATAAAAGGCTTTGGGGACGTTCCAGAGATAATTGCGTGTGGAGTAAATACTGAAATATGAAAATGAAAAGCTGAGGAGCTGGTCAATGACCTGAAAAGAGCTGGGACCACCGTTTCCAAGGTTACTGTTGGTAATACACTAAGACGTCATGGTTTGAAATCATGTATGGCACGGAAGGTTCCCCTGCTTAAACCAGCACATGTCCAGGCACGTCTTAAGTTTGCCAATGATAATTTGGATGATCCAGAGGAGTCATGGGAGAAAGTCATGTGGTCAGATGAGACCAAAATAGAACTTTTGGGTCATAATTCCATTAAACGTGTTTGGAGGAAGTAGAATGATGAGTACCAGCCCAAGAACACCATCCCTACTGTGAAGCATGGGGGTGGTAGCATCATGCTTTGGGGTTGTTTTTCTGCACATGGGACAGGGGGACTGCATCTATCTATCTATCTATCTATCTATCTATCTATCTATCTATCTATCCATCTATCCATCTATCCATCTATCTATCTATCTATCTATCTATCTATCTATCTACCTATCTATATGATGTGAGGCTAGCTAAAACAGGTAGAAGTAATAACTACTTTTTACTTAAGTACATTACAGAGTATTTAGTTCCAGTTCATAAATTAGAGACAAAAACAGAGATTAGAAATATTAGAATGAACATAAATAAGGTCCAGGTGTGGTAAATAAATATAGTATAAAAATATAAGTATAAAAACCAAATTATTTTATCATTGAATCCGGTTACAATCTGTTTATAACAATAATGATAAATGCTTAATGTAGCACAGCTTTCAGATATGGAACCTTCAGTGCAAGCTACGGCAGTATAGTTTTTTCAGCGCAACAGACATCCTCTCTAAATGTTGGCTTCCTGAGACCTCCAACATTCATGATGTCGCTACACAGCTCCAGGACCAATGGCCCTCTGAGGATGTTAGCCAGACCAGTGTTCACTGGCAGACCGTTCTGGAGAAGTTGGTTGGGTCTATGCTTGGTACACTAGGACTGCATTTGGACTGCTATGACAACGAGCCTCCTCTTCATTGTCTTGTTCCTCTGTCTGTAACTACAAAACGAAACCTATACAAGTGCACATGAGCTCACACACACATACACACACCATGACAGGCTGGGGTACATTGCTCTCACTATTGCCAGTCTAAGGTGTGTCCCTCCCTGTGCACTGCCAAGCTAGGGTGCGTTGATTGCTGCCGTGCTGCCAGACCTGGAAACATTGCTTGCCTTTATGCTGCAAAGCTGGTGTTCCCTGCTCACTGCTGCATGTTGGTCCAGACTAGAGTGCAGCAATTTCCTGCACAGGCAGACTCATTTCCTTACAGTACAGTACAACAGTGGAGCTTCAGCTGGAGAAAGAGACAGACAAAGAGAAAAAATGAAAGACAGACAGACAAATTGACAATGTTAACATCAAGCCATTGGGTCGGTCTCTGTGATAAGGAATTAGTCTACTATATGTTTTGGCCATATTTGCTCCAAGCTGTAATTATGCATGTGGACTTGTCCAAACATCCATATTCCATCCCCTCTGACACCCATAGGGACACTATTCATTGATATGTTAACTAAACACAGAGTTAGACAACAGAGAAAATAGACTTTTTTTTCAAGAAGTAATAAACAGTGCTTTATTGGAACCATAATCAGAAATACAATGACTTCACTTTACTGCACAAGTCCAACAAAGAGATGGAGACATTTAGTGGCATTTGAAAGACAGTAAAGGCAAACAACAAATAAGAAAGAAATGTACAGCAATCAGACATAGTATGAACACACATATAACATCAGCAGTGTGTGTGTGTGTGTGTGTGTGTGTGTGTGTGTGTGCGCGTGTGTGCGTGCGTGTGTGTGTGAAATATTCATTTGAACTGCAGGCCACTGCTGTAGGAGTCCTGTGCTAAGCTCAGGAAGGGAACTGGCTGGCTGGATCCCATGTGTCCTCCCATGCTTTGCCACTGTAATTAAGCATAGCACATCTTACATTAGTTCAGGAGAATAAGTCTATTTGTGTACACAATGTCTATAGCATTCACAGCTTATACTGTACATTTCACAAAATCTGTCTTTCTATTTATTGTTAATTTCCTTTTAAATATCAAAAGCACATTGCTACCCAAGTAGTAGGGCTGTGCGATTTCAGTAAAAACATTGATGTGCGATTTTATTAACATATAAGTCAAGCTTCAGCTCGAAAACTTTCCAAAAGTGTGCAGTACAGTAGGTTTATTGAAAAAACATCACAAAAATTATAATGGTTTGCATTTAAACCATTTAAAATTTCCTTTTATATAGTGTTTTCTTTATATTTTTCACATTGTGTCTACATTGCAGCCTTTGTGATTAGCAAAGTGCAACATAGCAAATTGCGATTTCGATGCAACCTCGATTAATTGCACCAAGTAGGCATCATGCTGTTTTTACATTGTGTTACTGTTTAGAGGACAGGCTTTACCAAAGTAAGCTCTGAACTAAGACTGCCTAAAGCCAGTTTGCAGCCAATGTGTACATACTACTCTATCATCCTAGAACAACACTATACCAAAAATGCCAAAGGGCTGATGAGAAACATAGTCAAGTGTGAATGGATATGTACTGTATGTCAATCCTTACCACTGAGAACAAGGCAACCAGCGCACCTTTACTTCAGCCTTATCCTACAGAAACACACACAAACACTTTTAAGTATAATTGTGTATTTACTTCTCAAAACCATACAGACAGTAATGACATTCATGCTTGGCTGTATACACTGGTCGGGTGATGTGGGCTAAACATCAGTGGGTAAGCTATAAAGTAATATTGTACAATGAGGGGGACATAATTAATATTAGAGAGACATTAATAAAAAATATGGTTCTAAATCTGACCCCTGTCATTCTTTTGTCAACGATAGTGTCGTATTGCCACAACCCAGCCATTATGGATGCACAAGCCAGTGCACTCTTAGTGCCGGTCCCAAGCCCGGGTAAATGGGGAGGGTTGCGTTAGGAAGGGCATCCAGCGTAAAACATGTGCCAAATCAAATATGCGGATCACAAATGAGAATTTCATACCGGATCGGTTGAGGCCTGGGTTAACAACGACCGCCACAGGTATCGTTAACCAACAGGGTACCAGTGGAAATTGGGCTACTGTTGGCCGAAGGAGGAGAAGGAGAGGAGGAAGACGTCTACAGAGACGGCAGGGAAATGAGCAGTGTAGGAGAGTGGAGGTTCGGGTTAGTACTTTAAATGTTGGTACTATGACAGGTAAAGGGAGAGAGATAGCTGATATGATGGAGAGGAGAAAGGTAGATATGCTGTGTGTTCAGGAGACCAAGGGGAAAGGGAGTAAGGCCAGGAACATTGGAGGTGTATTTAAACTGTTTTATCATGGTGTGGATGGAAACAGAAATGGTGTAGGGGTGATTCTGAAGGAAGAGTACAGTAAGAGTGTAGTGGAGGTGAAGAGAGTTTCTGATAGGGTGGAGGGGGAGAAAGATTCTGGAGTGAATTTAATGAAGTGGTAGATGGTGTACCTAGGAAAGAACGATTGGTGATTGGGGCAGACTTTAATGGGCATGTAGGTGAAGGGAACAGAGATGATGAGGAGGTGATGGGTAGGTATGGTTTTAAGGAGAGGAATGTGGAAGGGCAGATGGTGGTAGATTTTGCTAAAAGGATGGAAATGGCAGTGGTGAACACGTATTTTAAGAAGAAGGAGGATCATAGGGTGATGTATAAGAGTGGAGGAAGGTGCACACAGGTGGACTATGTGCTATGCAGGAGATGCAACCTGAAGGAGGTTGGAGACTGTAAGGTGTTGCCAGGGGACAGTGTAGCTAGACAGCATCGGATGGTGGTCTGTAGGATGGTTTTGGAGGCGAAGAAGAAGAGGAGGAGAGTGAGGACTGAAAGAAGAATAAGATGGTGGAAACTGAAGGAGGAAGAGTGTAGTGTGAGATTCAGGGAAGAGGTCAGACAGAGGCTTGGTGGTGGTGAAGAGGTGCTGGATGATTGGGCAACTTCTGCAGGAGTGATGAGGGAGGCAGCTAGAAAAGTACTTGGTGTGACATCTGGAAATAGAAAGCAAGACAAGGAGACGTGGTGGTGGAATGAGGAAGTGCAGGAGAGCATAAGGAGAAAGAGGTTGGCAAAACAGAAGTGGGATAGACAGAGTGATGAGAAGAGTAGGCAGGAGTACAAGGAGATGCGGCAGCAGGTAAAAAGGGATGTGGCGAAAGCCAAGGAAAAGGCATATGAGGAGCTGTATGAGAGGTTGGTCACTAAGGAAGGAGAAAAGGATTTATACCGATTGGCCAGGCAGAGGGACCAAGCTGGGAAGGATGTACTGCAAGTTAGAGCAATAAAGGATGAAGAGGGAAATGTGTTGACTAGTGAGGAGAGTGTGTTGAGAAGGTGGAAAGAGTATTTTGAGCAGCTGATGAATGAGGAAAATCAGAGAGAGAGAAGATTGGATGATGTGGAGTTGGTGAAGCAGTATGTAGATAGGATTAGTAAGGAGGAAGTAAGAGCAGCGATTAAGAGGTTGAAGAATGGAAAGTCGGTTGGACCAGATGACATCCCGGTAAAAGCGTGGAGATGTTTAGGAGAGATGGCAGTGGAATTTTTAACCAGATTGTTTAACAGGATTTTGGAAGGTGAGAAGATGCCTAAAGGAATGGAGAAGGAGTGTGCTGGTACCGATCTTTAAGCATAAGGGAGATGTGCAGACCTGCAGTAACTACAGGGGAATTAAGTTGATCAGTCACACCATGAAGTTATGGGAAAGAGTAGTGGAAGCCAGGCTGAGAGAAGAGGTGACCATCTGTAAGCAACAGTATGGTTTCATGCCGAGGAAGAGCACCACAGATGCCTTATTTGCTTTGAGGATGTTGATGGAGAAGTATAGAGAAGGACAGAAGGAATTGCATTGTGTATTTGTGGATCTAGAGAAAGCGTACGACAGAGTGCCAAGAGAGGAGTTGTGGTATTGTATGAGGAAGTCAGGTGTCTCAGAGAGGTATGTGAGGGTGGTGCAGGACATGTATGAGGACAGTGTGACGGCAGTGAAGTGTGCAGTAGGTATGACAGACTGGTTCAGGGTGAAGGTTGGACTGCATCAAGGATCAGCCCTGAGCCCTTTCCTGTTTGCAGTGGTGATGGACAGGTTGACGGACGAGGTCAGACAGGAGTCTCCTGGACTATGATGTTTGCAGATGATATTGTGGTTTGTGGTGAGAGTAGGGAGCAGGTTAAGATGAGCCTGGAGAGGTGGAGATATGTGCTGGAGAGAAGGGGAATGAAAGTCAGTAGGAGTAAGACAGAGTACATGTGTGTGAATGAGAGGGAGGGCAGTGGAGTGGTGTGGTTGCAGGGAGAAGAGGTGGAGAAGGTGGAGGAGTTCAGGTACCTGGGGTCAACAGTGCAAAGGAATATAGATTGTGTTAGAGAAGTGAAGAAAATAGTGCAGGCAGGGTGGAGTGGGTGGAGAAGATTGACAGGAGTGATTTGTGATAGTAGGGTATCTGCAAGAATGAAAGGGAAAGTTTATAGGTCTGTGGTAAGACCTGCGATGTTGTATGGATTTGAGACAGTGGCATTGAGTAAAAGACAGGAGGCGGAGCTGGAGGTAGCAGAGCTGAAGATGTTAAGGTTTTCGTTGGGAGTGACGAGGATGGACAAGATTAGAAATTAGTTTATTAGAGGGACAGCGCATGATAGAATAATGCTGAGGATGGAGCCACTAGGTAGGAGAAAAAGAGGAAGGCCAAGGAGGAGGTTCATGGATGTGGTGAGGGAAGACATGCAGGTAGTTGGTGTGAAAGAGGCAGATGTAGAGGACAGGGTATGGAGACGGATGATCCGCTGTGGCGACCCCTAATGGGAGCAGCCGAAAGAAGAAGAAGAAGAAGATTATTTGAGGTGTCACTGAAACTTGAATTGTTAATACATCTTAGTCACTATTTGCAGAGTTATCTTTTTTTCAGCTAGAGCAAATTGACAAAGTTTGGTAACATGTTATAGGAGGGTTATAATGTATTAACGTTAATTTGATGAGACAGACTACACTTTGGACAAATTCAAAGTCTCCACATTGGACAATCAAAGATAGAGCAGCTGCTAATAAAGGCCAAAAAGCAAGAGTCCACGTGATTCGAAAACGTAACCTTCTGATCTGGAGTCAGACATGCTACCGTTGCGCCACGAGGTCCGAGGGGCTAGTTTGACCAGCCTCATGGCCCAGAGAAGGCTTTGCATTTATCTCATCGCGGTTGTAATGACAAATTGAGTCTGACGGTCAGGTTGCAGGTGTTGACATTTTTCGCATTGGAAGTCAATGATTGTTGGTGTAAGTAAGATTCAGGAGTTGCATTTCATATGTAAAGGAAACAATCTGTTACACTATACAGTGAAATAATGAACTCAGTGTCAGTCATTTGGTCAGTGATGAAATGTAAAGTTAGTTTGCAAAAAGCAAATGCTATATATAAGACTATGGACAAAGATTGGGAAAGGAGCTTTTAAGGTGCTTTTTATGTGAGTTATACATAGTCACATTTTTCAATTAGCCTGCATCCTTGATTACTGATGTTGGACATGAAAAAGGGGATAACCTTCATGGTGGGCGTCTTGCAAAAAAGGCACATTAAACTATTGGAAAAAGCTTCAAGAAACTCCTGAGATTTGCCCTCTGAGCCAGCACAGAGACAAGTATTTTATTGAGGCCAGGTGTCGCAACTGTTCTAGGTTCGAAGCAGGCACCTGAGCACAGCCAGGATAGCTCAGTCGGTAGAGCATCAGACTTTTAACCCTCTGGAGTCTGAGGGTGTTTTTGACCCCTTGAGAGATTTTGACATGCTCTTACATTTGGTTCTTTTTAGTTGCTTTTAAAATATATTATTGACAAAAGGCTTATTACACTGTATTCAGCACAAACTGGGCTACCATAATATGTAAACAACTTATATGTGTGTGTTTGTATTTTTGACAAAATAAGGTTTATGCGTGGTTTTTGAAAAAGCTAAAAAAAACTCCCTAAAATAAGGCCACAAAACCTATAGTAAACATGTTTCCCCAAGACTTTTTGAGAAGAGATGGTGCTGGTCCATTTTTGGCCTTGTAGGCAAGCATCATTGTTTTGAATCTGATACGTGCAGCTACTGGAAGCCAGTGAAGGGAGCGCAGCAGTGGGGTGGTGTGGGAAAACTTGGGCTGATTGAACACAAGTCGTGCCGCTGCGTTTTGGATCATTTGCAGTGGACAAATAGCGTTCAGGGTAGACCTGCCAGCAGAGAGTTGCAGTAGTCAAGTCTTGAAATGACAAGAGACTGAACAAGCACCTGGGCAGCCTGTATGGACAGAAATGGTCGAATCCTTTGGATGTTTCCTTTGTGTTTATTAAAAATACACATTAGCAAGGACAGCATTAAAAAGGGAATTGTGTAACAATAAAACAATACAGTACAGTATGTATAAAAAATAAAGAGTGCAACAAAAACTAACACAATACACTACAGTAGGGTTCCGCAAATCCTAGCCTGTAGGGCTACAATAATATGCATTAAATAATAATAGTGTATCCATTTGAGGAATCGGCAAGAACAAACAACTTGAACCCCCACTTAGTTGGCTTGGCTTTCATGTACTGTGTCCTCCCAGTGTTAGCTTTGCATGCTACCATCCTCTAATCCATGGCTAAATGTCTTCTAGGATGATAAATTGCTTTGCATGTCTTACGGATTGTGTCCATAAGCAGTTTCACTCTGAACAGACGGTCATGTTCAGATGTGCCCCTCTTTCTGTCATTTTCTCTGTCTGCATCTGGGTGACTCATGCATACATTCCACAAAGTTGTCCTGTATCTGTCCCTTGACATAATTGTTGCTGGAAAGGGAACTGTGAAAATTCTGCTCTGTTGCCAGTAGTCTATGATGGAGGGCAACTTTACCATTGACATGTAAAATAAGAGCCCAATGTAGCGATACATCTCCCTCACGGTTACATCTCTCCATTTGTATTTGCGTCCCTTTGCTATTGACTTGGCAGCTTGAGCATTTGTGTTGTGACACAGAGTTGACACTCTCAGAGAAAAACATTTTATATAGACTACATGGAGAATGAGAGTCAGAAGACCTCAGTTGAGGTCCAGGTTCACGTGCGGGCAGGAATCGCAGAGTCTGTGGAACTGTGTCGTTATCTGTCTGATCCTTCCATGACATGGTGGACTGTGTGTGCTGCCTTTGCCTTTTTTGGAGCAGGTGCTTGATCACATCTGTTTATGAAACACACACACACACACACACACACACACACACACACACACACATCACTAATTGTGTCATTGATAAAGTTGTTTGCATATGTCATACAATACAATAATGATTTAAACTAAATATAATTTAAGAAAATATAAAATATGTACTTACTCAGGATGATTCTCGGTCGAACTCAAAATGGAGCGACGCCTGCGTGGCCTGGTGTGAGTTTCCAGTGAAGGCAGGGGTGATGCAGCCACATTCCCAAAAATAACCAAACAATATCTTTTCAGTATTTTTGAGGAATACACTTGAACAAAATATATTTGTTAGCATGCATTGTACAGCCTATAGGCCTATTTGTTGATGGGCAATAGGACAGATAAATGTTTGTTGATGGGCCATAGACCATAATGCATCTCAGACATTTACACCATCACCATTTACAGCTGAGCAAATAATATTGTCATTGATAAAGTTGTTTGCTTTATATATATTGTTACACTTGAACAATATATATTTGTTAGCATGCATTGTACATATAGCATTTACACCTCAGCATTCCGGAACATCTCTGCTAGCTAACACTACATAACAGCCTTTCAGGATGATCAGTGACACTAACCAAAACTGAACTGAGGCTAAAATATAACTTTATATAACGTCAACAATATTTAGAGCATACAATTACAAACAGTTAATGTTACAAATGAACAGATATTGGCTGATTTTTGTTGTAATATTAAAAGGCAATGCTGACAAAAGCGAGGCAGAGATGTCTACACTTACTTATAACTTACTCATCGTAGCAACTTGCTGGAAAGTCCTCGCTCATCAAAATGCAAACGCTCCTCGTCGAAATCGCAATCTTCTTCAGATGAAAAGGTAAATTCTCTGGCATTGAATAGCGGGGGGCGTGTCCGCTCGCAGCTCATTATCAGATAATGAGCTGCGGTGGAAAATCTGTGCCTCTACTTGGTTTCACATGATTTATATTAATTGGAAACATATGTTTTTTATTTCACCTACTTATTCTAAAACTACACACTTTAAGCTGTCTAAAGATATATTTTTTATTTCCGTGTGTCAGCTATTGGCCGAGTTTCAGCGCTTTTTGATGACGTGTTTCTAAACGAAGTTTACGCAGACAAAGGCAACAGATGGCACACCCTGACTATTTTATTCATTTAAAACAATACAACGTTTTGTTTATACAGTGAGCATACACAAATAAAAGTAGACCCTTTACAGATTTAAATGATGTATTACTTTGACATGTTTGATCAAATATGACCGAGCAGTTTCAGCTCTTTTTGCTGGCATCTGAAAAAAAAGCACGTTTGGGTGCCGGCGGCAATTCAGACTCCAGAGGGTTAAGTATAAAACCAGAGTAGTAGCTGTGGTTGAAGAACCAACTTTTTTTGACTGATATGTCACTGCATAGTTCATGTGCTTTGCTGGCACATGTCTTCAATTTAAACACATAGATAAAACTTAATGTGTCCAGCCAAAGCTGCTTCTGTAACTGCAGGAAACAGAAAGGTTCATTAGTGATTTGAACTTGCAAATACATGTCTCCTGTTCTCCATGCTAACATTTTGGGACAGTTACTGTGAAAAGAGAGCATTTCCACATTTAAATCATATGGGTAAATCTCCCATCATGCAGATTACAAAAATTTTCTATGAAATGAGTCCAGGGATCTTAGCAGGCATAAATGGCTGGAAGCCCTGAAGGTCAGCAATTCCTATATTTTTTAATAGGGCTCAACATTTCAGTATTATCCCTAATGACCTCTCCTAACCATGCAGAATCTAACAGATCCACTTTAAATGACCACTTCTACCCAATCAGTACACAAAAAATTCTTGTTGACTCAAGTCTCTTAGACAGATGAAGTAGTGCATGGACCCCAACTGGTGAGACAGAGTAGCTTTAACTGAGAGAAGCCACAAATATCATCTAGTCATTTGTGAAATATGCATCTGAAGAGTGAGACTACTTGTCCAGTGCACATAGGGATGAGTTTATGTTGTATACCAAACGTTCGGCGGTCAATTATTTTTGTTTAACACACCGTTGCTAATAATAATTGACCGCTGTCTGTCTGTCAATACTATAAATGGTAACAAATAAATAACAATAATTTATAATAATAAATAAAAAACTTTTGTAATTGATTTATTCTTTAAATTGCAATGCATTGATTTCAGTGAGGTTCATACACACTCATAGCCATAAATGAAATTCTAATAATTTACGTAATCTTTTCTTTCGGTGTTTCAGTTTTCGGTTTTGGCCTTGGTTTCCTCATTTTTGGTTTTTGGTTCCGGACAAGAATTTTAATTTCAGTGCATCCCTAAAATATTATCGTTGGGGTGGCCCTCTGACACAATTCATGTTTCTCATGTGGCCCCTTGTAAAAATGTTTTGCCTACCCCTGGTCTAGGGTATGGTTCTTTGGGTGCGAAAGGTCCCGAGTTCAACTCTGGGACGAGTCTTAGTTTTACACTGAATAAACTTTGTGTGGGTAAACAAAAGCTGTAATAATGCTGTATGGCTGATATCTTGGTTCTCGCTTGCTACACGTTTCCTCACACCACCAAAGAGATTGAACTCCTTCAAGGGCGATTTCTTCTCCTGAAGCTACTGATCCCAAAATTGCCTGAACACCTTGAAATTACTCTGGTTTTATGCTAAACAGTCTGTAAATTGATTACAAAGAATCAAAAAGAATCTTGGACCTCTGGCTGTTTGGATCTCGCCTTCTCTTCATTCAAATGTGCAGGGTGTAGTGTCAATCCAGTGGTAAATCAATGCTAAGTGTTGGACTGAATAGTCTAGCTCTTCTCCGATCTTACATTGTAGGTAGCACCGGTTTTAAAATGTTATCATGGAGAAGAGAAGACGTGTTTCCAATGTACAGTGACATTTTATTACAAAAGTTAAAATGAAGTTCAAATCTCTAATAAGCCTTTCTGTTTCTTGCAGTTACAGAGGGCGGCTTTGACTGGACTCCTTAAAGATTTCGGTTAATTTACAGCAAGGCTTGTTGGTCTAGGGGTATGATTCTCGCTTCGGGTGCGAGAGGTCCCGGGTTCAACTCCCGGACAAGCCCAGATTTTACAGGAAACAAGCTTAGAGAGGGTGAAAAGTGCTATCAGAACACTCTATTGGTGATAACTTGTTTCTAGCTTGCTGCACGTTCCCAGAGTGCAGTGTTGGCTAGACACCATTAAAACCTTTGCCATGCAACCTGTGCTCCCTTCGCCTGGCTCATTGGTCTAGGGGTATGATTGTCGCTTTGGGTGCGAGTGGCCCCTGGTTTCAAATTCCGGGAGAATTTACTGTTTTCATCTATCAAGATAACAAAACAAGAGACCTAGACTTTTACCGTGTAGGCCAAATGGTGAACACGCAAAAGTCACGGACATGTTATGTTCGTGGTTTAATTATATATGGGGTTGACTTATAAAAGTGCTGCTGCAGTGTTGAAGAGCTGTGTTCTGGTGGAACAATCTGCAGGGAATTTGTAAGATACTAAAATCACAAACAGTGTAGGCAAGATTTTAACATGATGCAGGGAGACCCCAATGGATTTCAGGTCCGTTGCCTTATCCAATCAGCCATGACTACGCAAGGTTCTGCCTGAAGTCTGCACATCCATCAATGAGTCCGAGACAGAGAGGAAAAAAACAGTTAATACAGACAAGCAGGCAGATGGATGGACAGACAGACAGACAGACAGACAGACAGCATGGTAAATAGAAAAGACAAGCAGTCAGACTAAATCTAAGACTGACAGACAGATAGATAAAGACAAAAAAGCTGACAAATAGATGGCCGGATGGATAGACAGACAGACAGACAGACAGACAGACAGACAGACAGACAGACAGACAGAATAATATTTAAAAGGTACCAGACTCAAGGTTCAATACCTTCAGGAAACTGAGTGTTGGACACTAGTTTGTGATGGTTGGATGCTGGTTTGTGATGGTTGGACGCTGGTTTGTGATGGTTGGAGGCTGGTTTGTGAATGGAGGGAGGAGCCGGAAAAGCATAAGAAGGAAAAAATGCATAAGCGCACATGGAAACCAGGGGATATCTTATGAGGTTAATATTGAAGCTTCTGCTAGAGATGATGAATGCGGCGGTGCAGCTGTGGCTACAGTGAAAAGAGACTTGTTGAATTGTGTTCACTGGGTTTCCTGCTTTAGTTAACGGCATTCATTCACGCTGTATGAAATGTCTGTGATGCAGCGCTCTGTTATACTGCATATCTGTATAATTCTATAGCTGTGGCATCATAATGATGTTATTAAGAGGGGGATTGGGACTGAAGACCTGCCACTGTATAAACTATTAGAGAAAACGAGTAACGCTGTGCAGATCTACTGTGTATTTTATTTCTTTATGTATAAAAAAATACAATGTTATAAATATAATCTATAAAAATTCTTCATAAAGAGATCACATTATCAGGCTTTATGTGATGATGGAGGAAGCTGATCTAAGGCACTTGGTGACGGCTGAGGGAACGCGCTTGAATGTGATCTTGTTCTGCTTCAGGATCAGTTGCAAAACAAAGCCCAGGTGCTCGTAAGCTCTTAGTAAACACTTCATGGAGAACACATGAAAAGGAAAAGCACTTATGAACATACAAAGGTTATTAAATTCAACATGCTCTAAAATTAAAACACACCCAGATACATTAAAAATAAAAAGTTATCAGCCACTGAGGGGATAAAAACACATGCTTGTATGTCAGGATGGCTGAGCGGTCTAAGGCGCCAGACTTAAGGTTCTATACCTTCCAGGAAACTGAGTGTTCTGGTCTCCATGTGGAGGTGTGGGTTCAAATCCCACTTCTGACAGTAACTTTATTTTCATTAGAAATTAAAACAATAATGAAATAATTATTCTCCTTTGTCTTTCAAACACAGACATACAGAATAAACAAGTAGATGGTTACCTAATAGTGGAAAAGACAGACAGAAAAAAACCTGTTAATTCAGACAAGCAGGCAGATGGAAATATAAATTAGACAGATTGAAAAGAAAAATCCAGCCATTAGGGTTGCATGAGCCAGTGCACTCTTAGTGCCGGTCCCAAGCCTGGATTAATGGAGGGTTGCGTTAGGAAGGGCATCCAGAGTAAAACAGAGACAGCAGTAAAAGGAGAAGTGTAGGAGAGTGGAGGTTCGGGTTGGCACTTTAAATGTTGGTACTATGACTGGTAAAGGGAGAGAGGTAGCTGATATGATAGAGAGGAGAAACGGTAGATATGTTGTGTGTTTAGGAGTGTGTGAACAAGTGACAAGTGGAAAGGGATTAAGGCTCGTTAGTAAAAACAGGTATGAAGTTTCTTTTTGTTGATGTGTTCTGCCTACACAAATTCATTCCATTGAAGATGCATCTAAAATCGATGCTTGATGTTTAGACCTTTAGAATGATATGTCAAATGCACCTTTTTTTATTTTTTTATTTAATCTAGTTTTAAACATAACACATACAAACAATATTTATAATTGTATTTTTGCTGAGATTACCAGACAATTTAAGAAAATTCATTGTGTTTTTCTGATTGTTCTAAAAAAAAAAAAAAAAAAATATCAGAGAAACACTGACCTTAAAACAAGTGAATGTTTTCTTCAAATGCACTGTATAGTGTCTTATCTGTATCCATCAATGTTCCCTGACCAGCCTTGAACGATACACTGATTGATTGATTGTTCTTCCTTGGGAAGTGTTCACCTGTTTGGTGACAGGGGGCGCTGCAGCGCTGCTCAGAAAATACAGAGACTCTGTACTACATTTTCTATATACTTCGTAACATAAAGACGCAGTCCTGCACTTCAACGACGAAACGACGTCATCGCACAATGATGTCACGGTGTTACTTAGCAACTTTTAGAAGGATATCAATTTATAATTCAAAACAGTTTTAATCATCTCAGTTCATCTCCTCCAAGTCCTTTAGCGAGTCAAACCTGTTTTCAGTCTTTATTATGTCTTTTTTAAGGACTTTCTTTCTTGCAACCTCTACATTAGATATTGCCTTTACTGACCTCATTCTTTTCGTTGGTTTCACTTGTTTGTCCTTCTTTTTTCTTTTCTCTTTTCATCACCGATGTCTCTTCTCTTGGTCCTTCTTCTCCACCAAAGTTTTGCAAACTTTCAGTTAGTCCTATTTGGGTTCAGATTCCCGTCCTGCTGTAAGTGATCCTCCTGGTTGTTGTGCTTCTTTCCTTCTTGTTCCACGCCCTTGTCCATTGTTGTTTCTCCCTCTTGTGTTGTTATTTACTCTTCTCGCCGCTTACTGTCTCGTTCATGCAACTGCGCATCCACCTGCTGTTCATCCTCCGCCTTCTCATTCCCCATCCAACACTCACACTTATTTAAAGGCAGATTGCAATCCGGGCACGTTACTGCGTTGCAGTCCATCGCAATGTGCCCTCTCTTCTCACAGTACTTACTTTCTTATTGGCATCTCGTCATCTTTTAACCAGTCCATTGTCTGGATGCGCTATGGGCCACAGAGCCCTACCTTACACAGTGCTGTATTTTACTATCTCGGAAATGTTCATCTTAATGGAGGGCTTGTAGTTTGTTTAAAAGCACATTTTAAACAAGTTTGTTTTTCCCATTGCTAACAAATACTATCAAGCTTTTAAAAGAGTCAGAGCAAAGCCTGCAATTCACCATTCAGTGCCCAAGAGAAACCATCTTATCCATTTGCAATGTTAAACCTCAAGCCATAAAGAAAAAGCTGGAAAACACTCAAGCAGCAATGAACAACTGCACCAGGCACTGCTGGGATTCAAACCCACAATCTCCTGTTTACTAGACAGGGACTTTAACCAATTAAACCACAGTACCTCAATG
This sequence comes from Silurus meridionalis, assembly GCF_014805685.1. Classification (NCBI taxonomy): domain Eukaryota; kingdom Metazoa; phylum Chordata; class Actinopteri; order Siluriformes; family Siluridae; genus Silurus; species Silurus meridionalis. The sequence continues at coordinate 32,485,597 of NC_060886.1, read as the reverse complement.
CAACCTGGCAAATACTCAGCCAGCTGTTGAATGGAAATTCTTTGCTATTAGATTTAGGGAAAAAATATTGCATGGACATATGCATTCAAACTAACAGCTAATAAAGCAGAAGCATAGATTTGATTTTTGTCCTAATGCTAGTTCTACCATTTAATTGAGACTTGCTAAGGTCCTCAACATAAAATATGATCAAATACAAATATAGTTAAAATACATTTCGACATACAATAACCATGCTATAGCAGTGAAAACGTTCTATCTAATATCTGATCATAGTCTCAACAAAGCACCAAAATTCTGTGGAAATTAACATGCAACACACAACTGTTGACAGCAATTGCTCTGAGGGAACTACTCTTACAGCAATAACAAAGCAGTGCTGCAACTAACAAACATTGGGCACCACTGTCCTTAGTGGTAGGAGCAATTGATGTTGATTGTTTGCTCTTGGACCCATGCATGTATATAAGAGGTTTTTAAATCTTTGGTAGAACAATTACTGTACCCCTGGACTGTGCACTTTGGTTGTAGGAGAAACCCCTTGTAATCAAGAACTCGGAATCTGCCATTGCCTGCCAGTTGAATCGACACCAGCAGTCTATAATTGTTTGTGCCGATGAGACTAAACACTTGTAGCTGTTTTACTTGATTTATGTTGCAGTTTGTCTGCCTGTAGAACCACAATCCATGATCAAGATTTCAAATAAAACCTTACCTCATGTAAGGATTACATTTATGACCTTCAGATTATAAGATTTACGCGTTACCTACTGCACTAACGAGGTGAGCTGTGTGAAGGCCGTTATTATGAGCCACTGCTCTGAGAATGTATGACAATTAAGGCCCTGTTGCCTGTTGTTTATCTTCAGTGTAAGAAGATTTTTTTACTTGATTTAGACCAACTGCTGTACCAATGTACTGTCCAATCTGACTGTGAGATAAACCTCAGAATCTGAGATTGCTAGGGAGTTGTACCACCACAAACAGTTTGCTCATTGACAAAAAGGCCTATAATGTTTTGTGTTGAAATCACAGTGCAGTTGTACCCAATTTAGCTGATTTTTATTGCAGTTTGTATGGCCGTGGTACCACGCTTACAGCAATAACAAAGGGGAGCTGCAACTAACCAACATTAAGCACCACTGTCCTAAGTGGTATGAGCAGCTGATCTAGATCGTTTGCTCTTGGACCCAAGAAATGTTGTATTGGTTTCATGTAAGAAATTTTAAAATCATATTTTGAGCAATTACTGTACCATTGGACTGTTTACTTTGGATTTAAGACATACACATGTAATCAACACCTCAGAATCTACCATTGCCTGCCAGTTGATTCAAAACAAGCAGTTTATAAATGGTTGTGCCAATGAGACAAAAAGTTGTGCCCGTGTTCCTAATCTTTGCTAATCAGAAGATAAGTGTGGGCTTTGGATGTGTGAGCACAAAGTATGGAATGATTCTGTGCCAGGAATATTTGTTGGAACATTCGATTAGGGTACAGCAACGTTTTGGTCAAACGAGTAGAACCATGTGGAACAAGAGGAGATTTTTTTGAAAACCACAACCGACAAAGCATTTCGTTTTAGTTTGAGAAGCACGGACATGTCACATGCAATATGGCTCTTAAATCTACCTCGTGCACAATAAAAGTTACTAGAGAGACAAGTGGAAAAACACAACGACTCTACCGCTGAGTCTAGGAGTCCAATGCGCTATCCGTTGTGCCACAGAGCCCTACGTTGCAGAGGGCTGTATTTTACTATCTTGTAACTGTTTATCTTAATGGCTGGCTCATAGTTTGTATAAAAGCACAGTTTTTTCCAATCCTGAAATACTATCATGCTTTTAAAAGGGTCAGAGCAAAGCCTGCAATTCACCATTCAGTGCCCCAGAGAAACCATCTTATCCACTTGCAGTGTTAAATCTCAAGCCATGAAGAAAACACTGGAAGGCACTCAAGAAGAAGCAGCAAAGGACAACTGCATCAGGCACTGCTGGGATTTGAACCCCGGATCTCCTGTTTACAAGACAGGGACTTTAACCAACTAAGCCATAGCGCCTCGATACCGCTTCTCAGCCAGCTGTTGAATGGAAATTCTTTGCTCTTAGATGTAGAAAAAAAATATTGCTTGGACATATGCATTCGAGCTAACAGCTAATAGTGCACAAGCATAGATTTGTTAGATTTTTGTCTTGATGCTAGTTCTACCATTAATTTGAGACTTTCTAAGGTCCTTAACATAAAATATGGTCAAATACAAATATAGTTAAATATAGTTATAAGATACATATCGACAAACAAAAGCCATGCCATAGCAGTGAAAACATTGCTCTGAGGGTCCTACTCTTCCAGCAATAACAAAGCAGTGCTGCAACTAACAAACAATAGGCACCACTGTCCACAGTAGCAATTGATCTCGATTGTTTGCTCTTGGACCCATTCATGTTGTATTTGTATATGACCCATACATTAATTGTACATCTAATTGTGGTTCCTTTTGGACTAATAAAAGGAATAAAAGGAATAAAAGGATTAGGCATGGAGGGAGAAGAGAATAAAATATTTAAATATGCGGATGACACAACGCCATTGGTCAAAAATCTGGAGGGGGTGAAAAAAGCAATGCAAATGGTACAAAAGTTCTGCAGGAGATCAGGAGCCAAAATAAATAATGATAAAACGGTATACATGAAATTCAGAAGGGCGGCGTTTTTAACGGAGCATTTTACTTTTATGGAAGCAAAAGAAATAAAGATTTTAGGAGTTTTAATGAGGAGGGATAAAAAGGCAGCAGAAGAAATAAAGTTAGTACCTAACATTTTAATGATTTATAAACTATGATACATTTTATACACATCAGCTGTGCCATTGTGGGCAGAAAGAAGGCTAAAAAAAGTTTTTTAGATTTTTTATGGGAAGGGAAGCCATCAAGAATTGCATACACCACCTTAATAGGAGCAATAGAGAAGGAAGGTTTGGGGTTAATTGATGTGGAACAAATACAAATAAATGAAAATGATAAAAAAAAGTATATGGATGAAGAAAGCAACGCGTCATGGAAAGTAACAATGGGGTTTTTCTTGAACAAGTGAAGCAACTTCAAACTTGGAGACAACATATTGTGGATGAAAACAGAGGGGTTTCTAGATTTTTATAAAGAACTGTTGAGGGCCAAATTTTTTGACTCATGTACATTTTATTTGCTTTCATGCTTAATTTAAGGATGAAGATCTACTGTGGTGGATAAATTGTGATAAAGGTTGAACTTGAATAGCAGAAAAGGCATATAAGCAAACAAACAAACAAAAATAAATTGGCAATTTGAATCAGCAATTCTCGCTTACAGCCATACCACTCTGAGACCGCTCAATCTCGTCTGATCTCGAAGCTCACTTGTGCGCTGTGTGTCTTGTAATGACAGCTAATCAGTGCAAGATCTTCCATTTCTTTCTCATCCAATGGCGCCACTGGTTAGCGCTTTCAGCTGTTAAACAAAAGGCTGGTTTCCATACCCACCCAGGGATGTTCTGGCTTTTGTCAGACACCAAGCACTGAGTGGACTGAGTGACTGTTGCTGGCAGGGTGGTGCGTCTGGGACAGATGCTTTGAGGGTTTCTTTTTTAACCAACGTCTGTCAGAGACACTGTTCAATTCTAAATGCTTCTTTTAAGGTGAAACTATGAAGAACTATGAAAGAATAATAAAGACATCTCTTCATTTTAATTTTGTCACTGCTGCACTGCTGTGATGGCCAGTGGTTAAGGTGTTGGACTTGAAATCCAATGGGGTTTCCCACGCAGGTTTGAACCCTGCTCAAAGCAGTCTAATGTTATGGGGCTCAGTTTTTTGTCTTGAAGTTTGTGAAACCGAGAAAAACCCAGGAAAAATCCATAAATTAGCCGCTTCATTGTTTAAGCCGCGGGGTTGAAAGCGTGGGAAAAAAGTAGTGGCTTATTGTCCGGAAAATACGGTATTATATCATGATACTGCATCACTTCTCATGTTACTGTCTCCTAGATTTGTGGATTTGTAGCATTTATTGTGTGATTTAAATGTTGTTATCTGGCAATATGGGGAGTAATACAAACAGACACTCACACACCATAATGGTTAGATGCAGTCTGAATATCAACACTAGAAATACCATCTAGAAATTATTTCTGGATGGGGTTTTCCAGAAGAAAATAGCAGTAAGAAATGCACACTTTTCGTTAATCACTATTTTGCGTCTTGTGTATTTGTCTTACACCGTTTTGTGTTGTCTTGAACTGTCCTGTGTTGTCTTTAACTGTTTTGTGTTGTCTTTGCACTGTTTGCACCAGGTTTCACACGATGCACTTTATGTGGCGAGGACACTTAATAGTCATTAGCCCTGTGATTTCTGTGATTGTTGTTGTATGTAGCACCAGGGTTCAGGAGGAACGTTATTTCATGTCACTGTGTAATGCGTTAGCTATATTTGGTTGAAATGACAATAAAAGCTTTTCGGCTTGACTTGACTAATCAGGCACTGAACCAAGTAGAAGAAAACCTGAAGAAAACACCTTACTGGCAGACGACCTAAAACCAGAGTGGGTTAATAACCATAACCAAGAATGACTAACTCCGAATGTAATCACAAAATTTTGTGTTATTGTGCAAACATGTCCTGTGCTTTATCTCAACTACAGAAGCAGGTGAGAGAAACACTTCTTGTATCAGTCAGCAGACAGCTGGATAGTCTGAAACAAGATACTGGGTGATGGTGAGAGATATAAGAAGGTAGAGCTGGAGAGAGAAGAGGTGGCTGAGACCGTTTCAAGTTCTCCTGATCACAGAGTCGGTAATGAAGGCTACAGAGACATGCCAGTCACTGCAAGTGTGTTCCTGAGCTCAGATAGCCGTCACCTAATCATCGATTGGGCAGAGAGTAGAGATTCCCACTGGCGCTCATACCTACCCAGGTGAAGTTGAGCAGGGAGTCGGTTACCCACTACTGCTGCACAAAACATGCAGTGAGTAGAATTACCAACTGCTGTACATGAGTCTGGAAAAGCCAGCAAGGCGAGAAACTTCCCCACAAGTTTCATCTCCACCTGACCAGTGATCAGTCACACCTACTGAAGTGGGCGCAGGACATCCTAAGAGAAGCAGCAGCTCTTCTTTATCAACCACCAACGTTTATAGTAAAGCATTGTGGAAGTGTTTTGTCAAGCAATAAAACTTCTGAATTGAGAGATTATCCTAAATGCAAAAGCAAGGGACATGCTGTGTGAAAGCTGTTGTGCAGCCTCATCTGAAAACATCTGTATGGGAAAAGTTGATGGCTCTTAAAAGAGCCATTGGGGACCTGGAGGTTATTGTCAATCAAGTCAAGTTTATTTCTATAGCGCTTTTCACAATGGACATTGTCTCAAAGCATCTTTACAGTATTTAACAGTTAAGGTGAATGATGTGTATTTATCCCTGATGAGCAGCTCTGGTGACTGTGGCAAGAATATGAGGAAGAACCCTTGAGAGGAGCCAGACTCAAATGGGAACCCATCCTCATTTGGGTGATATCAAGAGTGTGATTATAGTCTTTAAACAATCCAGAACACTGGAGATTGAAAACTAACATGAGCACCAGAATGTAAGATTATAAGTAATGTCCTTTCTACAGTTTTATACAGTCATTTGAGATTATGGAACCAGATTATGGTACCCGAAGAGAGACGACAAGAATGGATCTGCCACACGTGTGTTAGGCACTTGATGAAAGGACACATGCCTTCAATTGCAGTGGCAAACAAATTAGCACTGGCACCTATCCCCATTGAACATTTTGAATTAAATGTTCTAGAACAACAGCTTATATAGAAATTCTTGCCCTTCTCAAAAATTGTTGCACTGCCCAAAAAGCAACAGAGAGCTGTTCATGGTGCAGTCGTTTGTGTACCTTCCAAGGTAGAAGCAACTGTGAACTGTCTGCCAAGACCAAGCAGTGAATCCCAAATACTGCAAGTAAAACTTAATAGACATATTAAGTTCAATGGTTACTAGCACTTTCACACAGTCAATATGCACAATGTGCTGGCTTTGTATAAACTGAAAAAGAATCATTCTGAATACAAAGATGTATGCATAAATGAAACTGCCCACTTTGAAAGCCCCAATGATGATACAAAGGACATAGAAGAGCCCAAAAAAATCAGTGCTGATGTGTTGAACGAGGAACAGTCCATCAGCACAGAAGAACAGGATGAACTGAGGCCTTTTCTCACTCTCGACACATGCTTGCAACCACCTGATATGGCACAGGAACTGTTGTCCTATGGAGAGGGAATATTCAGCATTGCCCCTGCCCAAGGAAACAAGCCTGTGGGATTTTTCTCTGTCCCAAAACTGGAATCAGTGGCATTTTCTATGCAATTTCTCAACAAAGCGAATATGCTCGATGAGGTGAGAGCAGTTGCCTTAATGGCAAGCATCTACTTCAATGCTCTTCTGTGTGGACATCTATTTTGCCAGAGAGCAGACATACCTTTTCTTTGCTCAGTTTGTCACAGAAACCCACATGGATAGAAACAGCATGTCTATCCAGTTGTGAAAAGGAAAACCTGTGACTACAGATGGACACAGAATTTCTATCAAACTGTTAAAAGATAAACACAAGGTGGAAAGTCTCGTGAACATAAGAGACCCAGCAAGATTCATGCAACCCTTAAGAGGTATGCCGGCATACTGGAAGAAAACACTTAAAGATCTGCAGGCCATGATCAGGCAGTTAGGCGTGCCAACCTACTTTTGTACATTCAATGCAGCTAAATGTGATGGCCTGAAGTCATAAAGGCCATTAGAGCTTAAACAGGGTTAGCTGGATGAGTTTGAGGATCTAGACTGGACAACAAAGTGTGAGATTCTCAGAAGCCACCCTCATGCGCATGTTTGAAAAAAAGAGTCGACGCACTGCTCTGACATGTCTGACACATGGATAACACATCCAAGGCACCCTCCTCCCAGCTTAATAAACAAGATAAGAAAAAAACAAAAAAAATTATGAAGGAAACCTACGGTGGCCGAGAAGTTCGAAACACATTAACAAATCCGAAAACAAAATAACAAATGCAAAACCAAAATAACAAATCCGAAAACAAATTAACAAATCCGAAAATACATGAACAAATCCGAAAACACAACGACAAAATTCAGACAAACCGGAAAAAGGTAGGTATAGTTGGTGAATGGAAACTTACCGATCATTGGACGAGACACCTGTCATTCACCTGTATTTCTTGCATGACAGGTGTCTCGTCCAATGATCTGTAAGTTTCCATTCACAAACTATACCTACCTTTTCCAGTTTGTCTGAATCGTTGCACAAAACACATGAACAAATCCCAAAACACAACGACAATTCAAACGACAACCTGAAAAGGTGGGTATAGTTTGTGAATGGAAACTTACCGATTTATCGGATTTGTTCATTTGTTTTCGGATTTGTTCATTTGTTTTCGGATTTGTTCATTTGTTTTCGGATTTGTTGTTTTGTTTTTTAATTTGTTCATTTGTTTTTGGATATGTTGTTTTGTTTTTGCATTTGTTATTTTGTTTTCAGATTTGTTAATGTGTTTTGCACTTCTCGGCCACCGTAGAAACCAAAGAAAAGCTGAAGCCTGTGTTGGATGTCCTCAATAACCCCAAAAGCTCATTTGAAAACTTGCCAAAGCTACTAAAAAGGTGCAATTTGAGCATGCAGAGTTACACGAAGTGCATTCTTGATCCATTCTGCTGCATCATGTATATTTTGTCCTACATATCAAAGGCTGAATATGAGATGAACGACCTGCTGAAAACTGTGGTACAAGACATCTGTAAAACAAATTATAACAAACGAGGTGAAATGAAACAGATAATGCAGGCTTATTCGAAACACAGACAAGTACACACCCTGGATGTGTGTCTGTAGCAACCCTGTTTACTTGTGTCAGTCTGCAAAGTATTAAAAAACAACCAGGAAAGGTATGAAAAGCACACTGCTGTGTTAAACAAAGCTTTTACAGGAGCAAGGGTTGATTGAGAATGCATGGACAGCGTTTGCCCCTAAATGGAAGTTGTATCGATGAACCCAAACAGGATAATGAGAAAAACAATGTTCCAGAATACCAGCTTGTTTGTGAAGATGGTAAAGGACTTGTACCAAAAAAGAGGCACCACAGCTGAGTGTGGAATATGTACAAAAGCTGTATTGGAGCTTGAACCAGGCACAGTCATCAGTATTCTACACTGTCCGTCAATGGTGCCTGAACCGTGTGTGCAATTACGGGAGCAAGGGGAAATGTCTTTACAAACAATGCTGTTGACTGCGTTTATTAGGGAAAAAAAAGCTTTTAATATTTCTGTCAAAACTTGTCCATGATTTCGAAGGATCTGTTCGCATACGTCAACTGGAGGTTTTAACAGATCAACGGCAGCAAGAAACCTTTTAGTGGAATCTCTGTTCTACTGGTTGTAGACTTCGACCAACTCCCACCTTTAAGTAAAGCAAAGGCTCTGTGTGTATGAAGGTGGTGTGCCGGACTACTGGAAAGACCATTTTCAAATAGTAAACCTGACAGAAATCATGCATCAAAAGGAAAAACTTTTGCAAAGCTGCTGAACACAATACGCGTGAAGCCAAAGCACGAGGCTCTCACTAAAGAGGACAGGGCGTTGCTTGCTCTGTGTTTGACTAACCCCATTGACTGTCCACACAACATCTTGCACATTTTTGCTACTAACAAAGAAGTGGAGAAACACAACACTGTAAATTGTGCTGCATCTTGACATTGTAAATGTGGAAGCTGATGACCATAAAAAAGACCTGCGTACGGGAGAGATAAAAAAACAAGGTAAACCTGTAAAAAACAGGATTTGCCTGACATTATACAATTGGCAGCTGAGGTGCGCGTAATGTTATAAGAAATTTGCCAGAATTGTCAATAAAAAAAAGATAGTGTGATGACAGTAAAGATGATCAGACTTGAACTGGACAATCCCAGTGCTGGTCAGAATCACCACAAGGGACGAGCCTATGCCTGCACTGCTCACAAAGTTCAAGGGATGACGATGCAGTCTGCTGTTGTGTCGCTGAAGCGTTTTTGAAAACCAGGAATGGCCTATGTTGCTCTGAGCAGAACGACCTCACTTTATAGACTGCATATAACAGATTTTGATGAAAGGAAAATAAATGCAGATCCTAAAATAACTGAATCACTTTAAGGCATGAAAATGCTCTCATTCAGTGGTGTTATGGCAATTTTAGAGCATGTACAACTCACAAAAGTCTTAAAATGGTCCATCACAATGTACAAGGACTGCCATCTCACATCGAGGATGTCCGACCACAACATTAAATGTTGCTTTCTGATATTCTATGCATAACAGAAAGTCATTTGTCCGTCTCCTTCATTCCACCAAATCTACAGTTGAAAGGATAAAGGATGTTTACCCACAATAAACACGTCTACTATACAACATATACAGAGAAAAAAAGAAAGAGGTGGAGTTGCTCTGTAAAGAAAACTGTAAAGAACTGATTCAAGCCTAGGCCAGACAATACATACATAATGCGACTGATCTTGAGTTCGTCCTTATCAAGATCGATGCCCCTGTAACAGCAACAGTTGCGACTGTATATCACCCACTAAATTATAATTTATTTTTACTTCTTGCCAAAGTTAGCTTTAAGCTATTTAGATAATGAATCACTGGCCAGTCATTGTCTATAGATACTTTAATGAACATCTACTAATAGGTACTTTAAAAAAAACAATACTGGAGCTATTTAAATCAAAAGGTTATGTGCAAGTTATTTCAGCTACCACTACAGACAACTACACACTCCTTGATCATGTTTACATATCACTGTCTAAAGTCTGTACTGAAGCAGAAGTGGTACAAACGTACTTCAGCTACTACAATGCAGTGTATTGTGTTTTGCACCTATAATAACTGAAAATTGGTTACATTTGTTGTTAAATGTATTTCTTTGTTTATTTGGCAATAGTTGTTTGGTCTGTGCACTACTAAGTGAGCTGTTTCAAGTGAGTAGTGTCAGGCCTTTAGATTTGATGCATCTGTAAGACACTTTATTGAATAATGTTAATCAATTTGTGCATTTTATTTATATTTATATTTAGACTACAGCAGGCTTCTTGTCATTGTGATTGGGCTTGTAAATGTCATATATATATATATATATATATATATATATATATATATATATATATATATTTGAAAGAGTTGTTTGGTCTGTGCAGTTCTAAGCGGGCTGTTTCAAGCTAGTAGTGTCAAGCCTTTCGTTTTTACCATTTTTTTTAATTGATGTACAGTGGACTCTTTATCATTGTGATTGTGCTTGTAAACATTCCTATGTGTGTTTTATTTTTTTTTTTATAAAGTTGTTTGGTCTGTGCGCTACTAAGCAGGCTGTTTCTTTTTTACGAATCTGTAACACACTTTCAGTATGTGCACTCCTAATCTGACTCAGGCATTTAGTAGTGTCAGGCATTTAGTGTTTAACAATATTATTTATTAATGATCAGATACAGTGGGCTTCCTATCATTGACCCATTCTTATGTGGTCAAGATGGCGCCGTAGATGGCAGCCTCGGCACGACTCTCTCTAGTACTTTCTTTCTTTTTGTTTATTGTCTGTGTGTTTAGTTACCATACCCGAATAACTTACACTAAAGAAGAATTGTTTAACATCGGGGAGTTTACTCCAGACACTTTTTCACCAGTTTTTACAAACCCGGAAAGTTATTTGGAGATCTTAGTTGGAGCAGCAGCTACTCTCTATGGCACATGGAGGAGACGCCGGCGGGGGAAGCGCATGCTGGCGCGTTAGTGAAGCTATGACAGAGGGGATTTAAAACTGCGCTCCCGTCGATTCACCTGGCAAACCTCCGCTCACTGCCGAACAAAATAGACGAACTAACTCTTCTTAACGGAACAAAAAGATTTTGCATGCTCCGTTGCTCTCTGTTTTACTGAAATTCAGCTCAGTCACTCAATCCCGGACAGCGGATTACTTCTCTCGGGCTTCCACTTACACCGAGCGGATCGCGTAACGGAGCTATCGGGCAAAACGAAAGGCGGCGGAATCTGCTTTAACATAAACGAACGTTGGTGTACAGATGTCACAGTGCTGGATAAAAACTGCAGCCCAAACTTGGAATCACTGGTAATAAACTGTAAACCGTTTTACTCACCGCGGGAATTTTCCTCATTCATTCTGACCAGAGTTTACATCCCACCTCAGGCCAACGTGAATGATGCACTGCAAAACCTGGCAAACCAAATATCCGGCTTGGAGCAAAAATATCCATATATTTTTTTTTATTATCCTTGGAGGCTTTAACAGAGCAAAACTAACACTTAAACTTCCAAAATACAGGCAACATATTAACTGTCCGACAAGAGGGAAAAACACACTGGATCATTGCTACACCGTTCTTAAGGACTCGTATCGCTCTGTACCCCAGGCAGCTTTAGGGAACTCTGATCACTGCTTGGTTCATCTTATTCCAACAAACAGGCAGAAACTTCAATCTGTTAAGCCTGTAGTCAAAACAGTGAAGAGATGGACCAGTGAGGCAAAGCAGGAACTACAAGACTGCTTTGACTGCACTGATTGGAGTGTCTTTGAGGCTGGAACTGACAGCCTGGATGAGCTGACTGACACTGTGACATCCTACATCAGTTTTTGTGAAGACATGTGTGTGCCAACCAAAACCTTCTGCAAGTTCAGTAACAACAAGCCATGGTTCACAGCCAAACTGAAAAAAACTTCGACATGCCAAGGAAGATGCATACAGAGGGGAGGACAAAGCACTGTACAAGCAGGCAAGAAACCAACTGACAAAAGAGATCAGAATAGCCAAAAGAAGCTACTCTGAAAAGCTGAAAAGCAGGTTTTCAGCTAACGACCCTGCATCAGTGTGGAAAGGCCTGCAAAATATCACAAACTACAGGAGGCCACCCCTCCCCACTGAAGCAAACAAAGACCTGGCTGACGACCTCAACACCTTCTACTGCAGGTTTGAGAAAAATATCTTCACACCTCTCATCCAACCCAGCCCAATGTCTGCCCCCATTACACCTCTGAAATCCTCTCTTACAACTCCTCCCAGCACTCAAGTTGCACTTACGATTTGTGAAAAGGATGTGTATCGGCTCTTTCAGAGACAGAAGACAAGGACAGCTCCCGGCCCAGACAGTGTCTCCCCTTCCTGTCTCAAAGCATGTGCTGACCAGCTGGTTCCCATCTTCACCTCTTTCTTCAACAGATCACTGGAGTTGTGTGAGGTCCCCTCCTGCTTCTCCACAATCATCCCGGTCCCTAAGAAACCCTCTATTACTGGACTGAATGACTACAGGCCTGTCGCTCTGACATCTGTCGCCATGAAGACCTTTGAAAAGCTGGTATTGGCTCATCTAAAGAAGGTGACAGAACAGCTGCTGGATCCCCTACAGTTCGCATACCGAGCAAACAGATCGGTGGATGACGCAGTCAACATGGGGCTAAACTACATTCTGCATCACCTTGACTGCCCAGGAACATATGCCCGGATTCTGTTTGTTGACTTTAGTTTGGCTTTCAATACAATAATTCCGGGAATTTTCCACTCCAAACTCCTAAACCTTACTATACCCCCTACCATCTGTCAATGTATCACCAGCTTCCTGACAGGCAGGAAACAACAGGTGAGACTGGGAGGTGTTACCTTCGGTATTCGGACAGTCAGCACTGGTGCTCCTCAGGGGTGTGTCCTTTCCCCACTGCTATTCTCCCTCTATACGAATGACTGCTTATCAAGTGACCCAACTGTCAAACTCCTGAAATTTGCAGATGACACCATGCTCATCGGACTAATCCAAGATGGTGATGAGTCTGCATATGAGCAGGAGGTGAAGCAGCTGGTGCTATGGTGCAGTCAGAACAACCTTGAGCTAAACACACTCAAAACTGTGGAGATGATAGTGGAATTTAGGAAACACCCTTCAACACTACTCCCCCTCACAATATCCAACATCCCTGTGTCATCTGTGGAGAACTTCACGTTTCTGGGCACTACCATTTCCCAAGACCTGAAATGGGAATCAAACATAAACTCGATTCTGAAAAAGGCCCAGCAGAGGATGTACTTTCTACGTCAATTAAGGAAGTACGTCTGCCACAGGAGCTGTTGATACAGTTCTACACTGCAGTCATTAAATCTGTCCTGTGCTCATCAATCACCATCTGGTTTGGAGCAGCAACAAAACAGGACAGAAACAGACTGCAGAAAACCATTAAAACAGCAGAAAAAATCATTGGTGCCCCCCCTGCCCACTCTCCAGGACTTGTACCATACAAGAACCAGAAACCAGACAGAAAAAATCATTAATGACCCTTCACACCCTGGACACAACTGTAATTGATCTTTCAGCTCATCCCTTCTGGCAGGCGCTACAGAACTTTGTTCACTAAAACTGCCAGACACAGGAACAGTTTCTTTCCCCAAGCAATCACCCTCACTAACAACTGACCATAATTATATTCCCTGCTTCACATCTATGAGTACTGCACAGAACTTTCACTCATCACAGTATCTGTATATGTTGCACACACTATTGCTGCTATTTACTGTACAAAGTTTTTATAGTAAACTCTCTAATCATACCTGGCACACAGTACTGTCATTTGCACTACCATGCACTCCCATACTTTATGTACGTTACTGGTCTGTATCCCTATTTATTACCCACACTGTCTATACTGTCTCACATTGTCTGTATTGTCTTGTATAGTCTGTTTTTGTCTTGTCGTGTCTGTTTTGTCATGTATAGGTTTTTATTTATGTCTGTACTTTTGAGAGTAACAAACAGCGGGAACTAAATTCCTTGTGTGTGTCAACACACTTGGCCAATAAACCTGATTCTGATTCTGATTGTGATTGGGCTTGTAGATGGATTTATTTAATTTTTTTACAATTTATGTTTTTATTTATATTTCTTAAGAGTTGTTTGGTCTGTGTGCTACTAAGCAGGCTGTTTTTACACTGTGCGCTACTAAGTGGGTTTTCAAGCATAACATATGTTTAACGTATGTCAGTCTGTCAATGTACCTGCAAGATAATGTTCAGAAATGTTCAGCAGTAAGAATTGCAGGATCCCCACAAACAGCATTAAATACACAGTAAATCTGCACAGCGTTACTCGTTGTCTCTAATAGTTTATACAGTGGCAGGTCTTCAGTCCCAATGCCCCTCTTAATAACATCATTATGATGCCACAGCTATAGAATTATACAGATATGCAGTATAACAGAGCGCTGCATCATAGACCTTTCAAACAGTGTTAATTAATACCAGTAATAATTCAACAGGTCTCTTTTCACTACAGCCAAAGCTGCACCACCGCATACATCATCTCTAGCGGGAGCATCGCATAGTAACCTCATAAAATATCCCCGGGTTTTCCATGTGTTCTTGTGCATTTTTTTCTTGCATTACAATTTTCCTGAGGTTTGAAATTATGTGTATTTGTACAAATTCCACAGGAAAGAAAATCGAAAAAGCTAAATTGCTCATTAAAAAGCTTAACAAATGTTTTTAACTGTTTGGGCTGAATTTTCAAATTTGAAATCAATTTATTTTCCTCTGTCAGTTATTGTGGAATGAACAAACAACTATTAAAATAAACTTTCTCCTCTCCTGTCTTTTATTCTCTCTGCTACAAACATTTTAATAGGTGTTTTATCCTCACAGCTCTCCTTTTCCTGCTCCTCCCTCCTCCCTGTTAATGTTTAGCAATAGACTACGGTAAATAAAAAGGGAGAAGAGTAACCATGACTAACTATACATCATTCTGAAGGTTTAAGCCTCAAGCAGCGATTTTAGATAGTTGTAATAACGAGTCACAAACACATCCACTGCTGCTAAGCCCGGTTTATTTGGAAAGATAGGGCTCCACTGAACAACATGCCAAACAATAGTGTTGTAATTTAGATGGTTATTCTTGTGTTTACGTCACAGTACTTTGGTTGATGTATTGTTTGTATATGTTTCGGAATTACTTTCGCATAAAAACAAACGCCATCTTGGTGGTAAAAAAACAAATATGGCTGGTAAAATATAGTTACAAAGCGAATGAGTCCAATGTTTAGTGTGTAGCCATTTTACAAAAATGAATATGTAGTTGTAGATTTTATTAGTTGAAAATTATTTTACTTTGTATCTGAAGAAATGGGTGGATGGCATGATGAGTGTATTAGAGAGTTTAATTTTAAATTAACCAGTAGATGGCAGTAATGGCACACTTATCTGTGGAGAACTCATGTAGAAGTGATTTTTTCTCCCATTCTTATTTTAATCACATTTTGATTAAAATAACATTTTAGCCATTTTACGATTTGAACCCCTATTGTGTACAAAGGATTGCTAAAGAAGCTCATGTACAGCAGCCAAACAACGTGTCCATACAGTGTGTTTGGGAACGGTATGGACAGCAGGCTAGCGGTGATGGTGTACAGTGATGGTGTACATGTTTACAATCACACACCACTTCACTTGTCGTAACTCCACCCTTTTTTTGTTGAGTGCTGTAATCGTAGAAGCCCCGCCTCGTATGTACGGTCAGCAAACCTGATTGGACAGCAAGTCTCGGTACCTCACCAATGAAGCAGTACCCTGTACGCGCTCGACTTGCCAGGAGTCCATAATATTACAACAATCTTAATGTCAGTTTATATGATGGAGATGACTTATGACATCATCAATCAGCATATTTCTGCTTTAAGTATATGTACTTTATCTGTGTACTCTTATTTTAGAGAAAAATTCTTCATTACATTTTAATGCATAATATCATGCAATTCCCAAAATTCATTAAATATCAAGCTGTTATGCAGGAAATGTGTTTGTAATGACTCAGTACTGCAGTACTTATAAAATATTTGTACAAATATAATTGTGGGTAAGTAAGACTGGCACAGTTTTGCATGACTTTGTTCTGTTCACTGTTTTAACTAGAATTTATAGTTTATAATAATTTCTATTCAATTTAATGTTGTTTTCTATTTTTTTAAAATAAATGTAACATTGCCACGTGCAAAGATAAAAAGGCAACATCAGAAGGCCAATAAATGCCTACATGGTTTGGAAGAAAATACAGCGGGTCATCTTTTCCAATGCCAACCAAAATATCAGCTCTGCAGAGATCAGCATACATCTGGGGATCGAGTGGAACAAACTGAGTGAAGAACAGAAGAAACCCTACTACACAGAATCATAGAGGCTTAAACAGAAACACGAACAGTTGATTCCCGGGAGGTGAACAGAATTTTCAGAAAATTAGAAAAATATCAAGACAAATGCATAAATCCTGAGAATTTTTCTTGTTTTTATGTCCCCTCTTACTTGTCAAGTCCTTCTTTTCTATCTTGTAGATTGGGTTTAGAATTTTATTTCAAATTTAATATTTAAATGAAAATAAAACCATTTAACATAAAAAATAATACAACATAAAAATAACTGAATAAGAACAGCGCCCCCTGCACCACCACACTGGTTTGGGAATTGCACCATCATGTATACTGAAGGCTGCAGAGAAGATCAGGAGAGTCTCTGTTACCTCCATGGACATTTACCACACACTGCATCCACAAGGGCAAATGGGGACAAAAGGGGCACTTCATTATATATGAAATAAAAAATATAGAAAATGGATTTTTATCATTTAGCTCTCTAGTGTAAATTTGTTAAATAATTTAAAGGATTTATTTTGCATTCATGTTGGATATATCCAGTGTTGGGCAGTAACGCGTTACTAGTAACGCGTTACCGGTAACACGTTACTTTTGACAGTAACAAATACTGTAATGCGTTACTTTTAAAAATGAAGTAACATCGTTACCGTTACCGTATGGTGCGTTACCCGTTACTTTTTTAAATAAATGAATTTGGGCTGAAGTGTAGACTAACTTGCTTATAGCAGCGTCGCATTGTAGGATTGGTGGATGAACCACTGTAAACAGGAAGAAGACACACTGTAGGATTGTTGGATTACCCTCGGTAAACACGAAGACGATGCCTTGGGCGTGTCTCCGTTTATTCAGGTCTGTGCAGCAGTCATGGCGAGTCGAGGCGAGAGCAAGACGAGTTTCTCAAAGTGGAAATATGCTCATTATTTCACTTTAGTTGAGTATAAAGACAAAAACTGTCAAATGTAAGTCGTGTCTTCCTGGTTCGAAGGTCGTATCTACTGCGATAAACAACAACTCCAATCTGCCGAAGCTCCTTCAGAAACTCCATGCCTCAACGAAGCTAGTAGCTAGAAACTAACCCGGTGTTCTGTTCTACATTGTTGATAGTTTTCATACTTCAGCTGTAAAAGGAACATTTTTGAAAGATCAACACAACAGCAGAAGCCACTTTAGTTTTTGATTGTGAATATATTATTCAGCTTGTTTTGTTATTTATTTCAGAAATCCTTGTGATATTTTCAGTTTGTGCTGGTCTGACTTAAATAAAATAGTGTTTAATAATGAGTTTGTGTTTAAGTCAGTTTTGTGTTTCTATAGACCAGGGGTGGCCAACCCGCGGCTCGCGAGCCACATGCGGCTCTTTGGCTGGTTTCATGCGGCTCTTACGTTCATATCAAAGTTTGTGTGTGTTTGATTTTTAATGTGTGTGTTCGCTTTGCTTGAGTTCAATACGGTATTTTTAAGACTTAAATGAGCTTGCCCCTACTGGGAAACTTTGCGGTATATCAGACCTGGGCAAACTACGGCAATCATAAATTAAAGGGATGCGCCGAAAGTTTTCGGCCGAAATACCTAAATCACCGAAACAACACGGCAGAAACACAATTGTAATGACGCAATAAAAAAGCGCAGCCAGCACACGGTTATCTGGATAAGAGCAACATGTCTGCGGTGTGCGGATCGCGATTTGCAAAACATGCAATGCTGAAATTTCAAGAGGGGGTGTATCTGCAAAGAGTTTCTCCAAGTCGGGTTTAATTTATCACCTGAAATCCAAACATCCTGATTGCCTTCTAAATATGAGAAGAACGCGGCGCAGAAAAGTAAATTCAATCCGAGCATGCGCACTCCGTCTGTAGAGGACGTTTTTGAAAAGGCAGGAAAGTTTTCCAGTGATGGTGCCAAGGCATAACACAAAAAATGATGGATTTTATTGCCTTTTGAATTCAATTTTCATTTCGATGCATCCGTAAAATATTATCGTTGGGGTGGCCCTCTGACACAATTCAGGTTTCTCATGTGGCCCCTTGTAAAAATTAATTGCTTACCCCTGCTGTATATTCATCTCACGCACATGCGCATTTGACGAAAATACCGTATTAAACTCAAGCGAAGTGAACGCGCACATAAAAAAAACACAAACAAAGTCTGTGTTTTTTACCCTGAAACACGTGAAATCAAAGCATCGATCTGTTCTGACTGACACCCACATGAAAGAATTGCTTCGAGTGACAACAACAGAATACAAGGCAGATTTTAAGGGGATTGTTCATGGCAAGGATGCCAAAAGTCCCACTAAGTAACATGCATAGTAAAAGAAAAATGCTATTGTTAATTATTATATTTTTGTTTGTGGACTTGGTTAAACTAAGAGTTTGTGTGTGTGAGACAGTGCACACAATGTTCATTGTTGAAAATAACTGTCCTGTGGTCTTAGAACTGTAGAAGTCAATTTCTGTCATTATGTTGTTGTGTGACATTTACAATAAATCTGGCTGAGCAAAGGTGTGTGTGTGTGTGTGTGTGTGTGTGTGTGTGTGTGTGTGTGTGTAAGAGGAAGGGATGGGTAATGTTCATGTGTGCCCATGTGTATGATGTGGCTCTTTGCGGTAACCCAAGTAAAAAATGTGGCTCTCGGTCTCTGACTGGTTGGCCACCCCTGGTATAGACCATAACGCATAAAAGGGCATTAATGGGAACATTAAAGAAGGTTCTTTAAAAAAGTAACTAAAAAGTTACTTTTAACAGTAACGCATTACTTTTTGGTGTAAGTAATCAACAAAGTAACTGAGTTACTTTTTGAATGAAGTAACGAGTAACTGTAACTAATTACTATTTTTTAGTAACGAGCACAACACTGGATATATAAAATAAAAATTACATACTTTGTAATGGACTTAAAATCCGTTGGGGTTTCCCTGCACCGTGTTGAAATCTTGCCTAATACATTTGTGATCTTCGTTTCTTACAAATTTTGCTTGAGAAAAAAGTGATACAAAACACACAACAGGCTGTGCAGAATTGGCAGTCCATTGCATTGCCCTCTGATTGTCAACAATCACAAACATATAATAACAGGATTCAGACGAAAGTTTTTTTTCACTGTTGTTTTGCCACAGCTGCGACGATCCATCATGGAAACACAGACAACCTTTGCAAAATAGACAGCAACAAAAACAGCTTCTGAAATTCCTCTAAAGGTAGCGGCACACTTGCGTCCTCTGCCAATGGTACATTTTGGTTTGTTGGGCTCTTGAGGCCACTGAAGGCATGTACGTGGACAGCAAGAAAGAAGGGGAGCCACAATCCCTTGGAAAGCCTTTGGAAGCAAGAAGTCCCAACGCTTACGCAAACCTCACAGCTTTGTGTGTGTGAGACAGTGCACACAATGTTCATTGTTGAAAATAACTGTCCTGTGGTCTTAGAACTGTAGAAGTCAATTTCTGTCATTATGTTGTTGTGTGACATTTACAATAAATCTGGCTGAGCAAAGGTGTGTGTGTGTGTGTGTGTGTGTGTGTGTGTGTGTGTGTGTGTGTGTGTGTGTGTGTGTGTGTGTGTGTGTGTGTGTGTGTGTGTGTGTGTGTGTGTGTGTGTGTGTGTGTGTGTGTGTGTGTGTGTGTGTGTGTGTGTGTGTGTGTGTGTGTGTGTGTGTGTGTGTGTGTGTGTGTGTGTGTGTGTGTGTGTGTGTGTGTGTGTGTGTGTGTGTGTGTGTGTGTGTGTGTGTGTGTGTGTGTGTGTGTGTGTGTGTGTGTGTGTGTGTGTGTGTGTGTGTGTGTGTGTGTGTGTGTGTGTGTGTGTGTGTGTGTGTGTGTGTGTGTGTGTGTGTGTGTGTGTGTGTGTGTGTGTGTGTGTGTGTGTGTGTGTGTGTGTGTGTGTGTGTGTGTGTGTGTGTGTGTGTGTGTGTGTGTGTGTGTGTGTGTGTGTGTGTGTGTGTGTGTGTGTGTGTGTGTGTGTGTGTGTGTGTGTGTGTGTGTGTGTGTGTGTGTGTGTGTGTGTGTGTGTGTGTGTGTGTGTGTGTGTGTGTGTGTGTGTGTGTGTGTGTGTGTGTGTGTGTGTGTGTGTGTGTGTGTGTGTGTGTGTGTGTGTGTGTGTGTGTGTGTGTGTGTGTGTGTGTGTGTGTGTGTGTGTGTGTGTGTGTGTGTGTGTGTGTGTGTGTGTGTGTGTGTGTGTGTGTGTGTGTGTGTGTGTGTGTGTGTGTGTGTGTGTGTGTGTGTGTGTGTGTGTGTGTGTGTGTGTGTGTGTGTGTGTGTGTGTGTGTGTGTGTGTGTGTGTGTGTGTGTGTGTGTGTGTGTGTGTGTGTGTGTGTGTGTGTGTGTGTGTGTGTGTGTGTGTGTGTGTGTGTGTGTGTGTGTGTGTGTGTGTGTGTGTGTGTGTGTGTGTGTGTGTGTGTGTGTGTGTGTGTGTGTGTGTGTGTGTGTGTGTGTGTGTGTGTGTGTGTGTGTGTGTGTGTGTGTGTGTGTGTGTGTGTGTGTGTGTGTGTGTGTGTGTGTGTGTGTGTGTGTGTGTGTGTGTGTGTGTGTGTGTGTGTGTGTGTGTGTGTGTGTGTGTGTGTGTGTGTGTGTGTGTGTGTGTGTGTGTGTGTGTGTGTGTGTGTGTGTGTGTGTGTGTGTGTGTGTGTGTGTGTGTGTGTGTGTGTGTGTGTGTGTGTGTGTGTGTGTGTGTGTGTGTGTGTGTGTGTGTGTGTGTGTGTGTGTGTGTGTGTGTGTGTGTGTGTGTGTGTGTGTGTGTGTGTGTGTGTGTGTGTGTGTGTGTGTGTGTGTGTGTGTGTGTGTGTGTGTGTGTGTGTGTGTGTGTGTGTGTGTGTGTGTGTGTGTGTGTGTGTGTGTGTGTGTGTGTGTGTGTGTGTGTGTGTGTGTGTGTGTGTGTGTGTGTGTGTGTGTGTGTGTGTGTGTGTGTGTGTGTGTGTGTGTGTGTGTGTGTGTGTGTGTGTGTGTGTGTGTGTGTGTGTGTGTGTGTGTGTGTGTGTGTGTGTGTGTGTGTGTGTGTGTGTGTGTGTGTGTGTGTGTGTGTGTGTGTGTGTGTGTGTGTGTGTGTGTGTGTGTGTGTGTGTGTGTGTGTGTGTGTGTGTGTGTGTGTGTGTGTGTGTGTGTGTGTGTGTGTGTGTGTGTGTGTGTGTGTGTGTGTGTGTGTGTGTGTGTGTGTGTGTGTGTGTGTGTGTGTGTGTGTGTGTGTGTGTGTGTGTGTGTGTGTGTGTGTGTGTGTGTGTGTGTGTGTGTGTGTGTGTGTGTGTGTGTGTGTGTGTGTGTGTGTGTGTGTGTGTGTGTGTGTGTGTGTGTGTGTGTGTGTGTGTGTGTGTGTGTGTGTGTGTGTGTGTGTGTGTGTGTGTGTGTGTGTGTGTGTGTGTGTGTGTGTGTGTGTGTGTGTGTGTGTGTGTGTGTGTGTGTGTGTGTGTGTGTGTGTGTGTGTGTGTGTGTGTGTGTGTGTGTGTGTGTGTGTGTGTGTGTGTGTGTGTGTGTGTGTGTGTGTGTGTGTGTGTGTGTGTGTGTGTGTGTGTGTGTCAGTCAAGTATGGCTTTACTGAGAAACATTATGTCCTGAAGCCTTGTCATAAAAATGGCAACAAAACTCATTGATGGATGTGCAGAGGTCATGGAAAACCTTCCATAATCATGGCTCAGAGGATAAGGTGACGGACCTGAAATCCGTTGGGGTCTCCCTGTGCCGTGTTGAAATCATGCCTACTACATTTGTGATCTTAGTTTCTTACAAATTCCCCGCAGGTTGTTCCGCCAAAACACAGCTCTTTAACACTGCAGCAGAACTATTTAAAGTCAACCGCATAGATAATTAAACCGCAAACGAAATACCTCTGCTACATTTGCGCGTTCACCGTATGGCCTAGACATGGTCACCAAGGCAAAAAACGCAGGCCCTGGCTGTCAGGATGGCCGAGCGGTCTAAGGCGCTGCGTTCAGGTCGCAGTCTCCTCTGGAGGCGTGGGTTCGAATCCCACTTCTGACAAGTGTGTACCTTTTTGGTCAGTTTTTCTGAAATGAGCCCAGGCGGGGGAGACTTGTTGAGTTGATACTGAAAGAACATGAGAGAAAATGATTAAAAATGTTGACTCTGTTCGATTCTACGGTTTGCTTGGATAATGTTCAAGTCTTCTGTTGCTTGTTTGACACTAAAAATATTTGGGCAACATTTCACAGAATATCGAAGACTCATCCAAATACTTGAGCATGTCTTTGGACAAAAATAGTTGAAACCTCGCTGTGACACCACAGTCTAGGTTTCATTTGACATCACTGGCTTGAACACTTGTTTCGTTATCATGATTGCTGAGCATGGTCTCTGACTGAATCCTTTACATTGTAACCCAAATCCAATTGAAGCTTCATCTGATACTGACAATAACCCCACTGGGATTCCCAGCGCCGTTTGAAAGCCAGAAGAGCAGCTCCGAGCCACTCTTTGCCACAAGACCCGAGTAAAATCGAGCCTGCTCGCAGTAAGCAGAGTGGCGCAGCGAAGCGTGCTGGGCCCATAACCCAGAGGTCGATGGATCGAAACCATCCTCTGCTAAATATTACCCGTTTAATACCTCAGACCCGTTTCCAGCTCAGAGTGGAGGAGTGACTGGAAATATTCTACTATTTTCCTTCATATTAGTTGGACTATTTTGCAAGTTGAAATGATCAGAGCAACCAACAAAATTTCCCTACAGATGAAAATACAGCTCTACAAGGAAATTGTGATCAAGTATTTCTCAATGCCAATCTGAACACATAATGCCATAGAGATAACAGAATTTTGTGTTCAAGATCTTCCTATAAGCACATTTTCAGCCAGCCTAAAGACAGTTAGGCCAAAGTCATTTTTATTCATAAATTTAATAAATGCCACATTGTTTTATATGAGCCCCCTTTCATTGGGAATAAGGGTACGATTGTAGTGTTTGCATGTGATTGGCAGAGAGGTGGACATAGATTGAGATCACAGATAAGGACGAGTATCACTTTAGAGTGGAGAAAAGTAAAACCTATTTTAAAATCCTATTACTTTCAATATGTGATCCATGTGATCAGTACATGGGTGAAAAGCACAAATTCTGGATTCGAATGACCTGCCTACTTTGTGCACCAAACAGAAAGATTGCCATTGGTTTCCTTTTGATGCAGGCAAGCACCAGTTGACCCATTGATGGATGTGCAGAGGTCATGGAAAACCTTCCATAATCATGGCTCAGAGGATAAGGTGACGGACCTGAAATCCGTTGGGGTCTCCCTGTGCCGTGTTGAAATCATGCCTACTACATTTGTGATCTTAGTTTCTTACAAATTCCCCGCAGGTTGTTCCGCCAAAACACAGCTCTTTAACACTGCAGCAGAACTATTTAAAGTCAACCGCATAGATAATTAAACCGCAAACGAAATACCTCTGCTACATTTGCGCGTTCACCGTATGGCCTAGACATGGTCACCAAGGCAAAAAACGCAGGCCCTGGCTGTCAGGATGGCCGAGCGGTCTAAGGCGCTGCGTTCAGGTCGCAGTCTCCTCTGGAGGCGTGGGTTCGAATCCCACTTCTGACAAGTGTGTACCTTTTTGGTCAGTTTTTCTGAAATGAGCCCAGGCGGGGGAGACTTGTTGAGTTGATACTGAAAGAACATGAGAGAAAATGATTAAAAATGTTGACTCTGTTCGATTCTACGGTTTGCTTGGATAATGTTCAAGTCTTCTGTTGCTTGTTTGACACTAAAAATATTTGGGCAACATTTCACAGAATATCGAAGACTCATCCAAATACTTGAGCATGTCTTTGGACAAAAATAGTTGAAACCTCGCTGTGACACCACAGTCTAGGTTTCATTTGACATCACTGGCTTGAACACTTGTTTCGTTATCATGATTGCTGAGCATGGTCTCTGACTGAATCCTTTACATTGTAACCCAAATCCAATTGAAGCTTCATCTGATACTGACAATAACCCCACTGGGATTCCCAGCGCCGTTTGAAAGCCAGAAGAGCAGCTCCGAGCCACTCTTTGCCACAAGACCCGAGTAAAATCGAGCCTGCTCGCAGTAAGCAGAGTGGCGCAGCGGAAGCGTGCTGGGCCCATAACCCAGAGGTCGATGGATCGAAACCATCCTCTGCTAAATATTACCCGTTTAATACCTCAGACCCGTTTCCAGCTCAGAGTGGAGGAGTGACTGGAAATATTCTACTATTTTCCTTCATATTAGTTGGACTATTTTGCAAGTTGAAATGATCAGAGCAACCAACAAAATTTCCCTACAGATGAAAATACAGCTCTACAAGGAAATTGTGATCAAGTATTTCTCAATGCCAATCTGAACACATAATGCCATAGAGATAACAGAATTTTGTGTTCAAGATCTTCCTATAAGCACATTTTCAGCCAGCCTAAAGACAGTTAGGCCAAAGTCATTTTTATTCATAAATTTAATAAATGCCACATTGTTTTATATGAGCCCCCTTTCATTGGGAATAAGGGTACGATTGTAGTGTTTGCATGTGATTGGCAGAGAGGTGGACATAGATTGAGATCACAGATAAGGACGAGTATCACTTTAGAGTGGAGAAAAGTAAAACCTATTTTAAAATCCTATTACTTTCAATATGTGATCCATGTGATCAGTACATGGGTGAAAAGCACAAATTCTGGATTCGAATGACCTGCCTACTTTGTGCACCAAACAGAAAGATTGCCATTGGTTTCCTTTTGATGCAGGCAAGCACCAGTTGACCCATTGATGGATGTGCAGAGGTCATGGAAAACCTTCCATAATCATGGCTCAGAGGATAAGGTGACGGACCTGAAATCCGTTGGGGTCTCCCTGTGCCGTGTTGAAATCATGCCTACTACATTTGTGATCTTAGTTTCTTACAAATTCCCCGCAGGTTGTTCCGCCAAAACACAGCTCTTTAACACTGCAGCAGAACTATTTAAAGTCAACCGCATAGATAATTAAACCGCAAACGAAATACCTCTGCTACATTTGCGCGTTCACCGTATGGCCTAGACATGGTCACCAAGGCAAAAAACGCAGGCCCTGGCTGTCAGGATGGCCGAGCGGTCTAAGGCGCTGCGTTCAGGTCGCAGTCTCCTCTGGAGGCGTGGGTTCGAATCCCACTTCTGACAAGTGTGTACCTTTTTGGTCAGTTTTTCTGAAATGAGCCCAGGCGGGGGAGACTTGTTGAGTTGATACTGAAAGAACATGAGAAAATGATTAAAAATGTTGACTCTGTTCGATTCTACGGTTTGCTTGGATAATGTTCAAGTCTTCTGTTGCTTGTTTGACACTAAAAATATTTGGGCAACATTTCACAGAATATCAAGACTCATCCAAATACTTGAGCATGTCTTTGGACAAAAATAGTTGAAACCTCGCTGTGACACCACAGTCTAGGTTTCATTTGACATCACTGGCTTGAACACTTGTTTCGTTATCATGATTGCTGAGCATGGTCTCTGACTGAATCCTTTACATTGTAACCCAAATCCAATTGAAGCTTCATCTGATACTGACAATAACCCCACTGGGATTCCCAGCGCCGTTTGAAAGCCAGAAGAGCAGCTCCGAGCCACTCTTTGCCACAAGACCCGAGTAAAATCGAGCCTGCTCGCAGTAAGCAGAGTGGCGCAGCGAAGCGTGCTGGGCCCATAACCCAGAGGTCGATGGATCGAAACCATCCTCTGCTAAATATTACCCGTTTAATACCTCAGACCCGTTTCCAGCTCAGAGTGGAGGAGTGACTGGAAATATTCTACTATTTTCCTTCATATTAGTTGGACTATTTTGCAAGTTGAAATGATCAGAGCAACCAACAAAATTTCCCTACAGATGAAAATACAGCTCTACAAGGAAATTGTGATCAAGTATTTCTCAATGCCAATCTGAACACATAATGCCATAGAGATAACAGAATTTTGTGTTCAAGATCTTCCTATAAGCACATTTTCAGCCAGCCTAAAGACAGTTAGGCCAAAGTCATTTTTATTCATAAATTTAATAAATGCCACATTGTTTTATATGAGCCCCCTTTCATTGGGAATAAGGGTACGATTGTAGTGTTTGCATGTGATTGGCAGAGAGGTGGACATAGATTGAGATCACAGATAAGGACGAGTATCACTTTAGAGTGGAGAAAAGTAAAACCTATTTTAAAATCCTATTACTTTCAATATGTGATCCATGTGATCAGTACATGGGTGAAAAGCACAAATTCTGGATTCGAATGACCTGCCTACTTTGTGCACCAAACAGAAAGATTGCCATTGGTTTCCTTTTGATGCAGGCAAGCACCAGTTGACCCATTGATGGATGTGCAGAGGTCATGGAAAACCTTCCATAATCATGGCTCAGAGGATAAGGTGACGGACCTGAAATCCGTTGGGGTCTCCCTGTGCCGTGTTGAAATCATGCCTACTACATTTGTGATCTTAGTTTCTTACAAATTCCCCGCAGGTTGTTCCGCCAAAACACAGCTCTTTAACACTGCAGCAGAACTATTTAAAGTCAACCGCATAGATAATTAAACA
>NC_060886.1:32406073-32458741 GCF_014805685.1 Silurus meridionalis | reverse complement strand
TCAATCTATTGATCTATTTTATATATCCATCTGCCTGCTTGTCTGTATTAACAGTTATTTCAGTGTTTAAAAGACAAGGAAAATTAATTTCATATTTTTGTTTTGATTTATAATAAAAATAAAGTTACTGTCAGAAGTGGGATTTAAACCCATGTGGAGACCAGAACACTCAGTTTCCTGAAGGTATTGAACATTGAGTATGGCGCCTTACACCGCTCGGCCATCCTGACATACAAGCATGTGTTTCTTATCCCCTTAGTCGCTGAAAAAACTATTTTTACAAATTCCTGTCTACTTGTTTGTCTTATTTATCCTTCTATTTGTGTTTCTTATCTATCTACATCAGTCTTATCTGTTTTTCTGTCTGAATGCATATATATGCCTGCTCATCTTTCCTATCAATCTATTGATCTATTTTATATATCCATCTGCCTGCTTGTCTGTATTAACAGTTATTTCAGTGTTTAAAAGACAAGGGAAAATTAATTTCATATTTTTGTTTTGATTTATAATAAAAATAAAGTTACTGTCAGAAGTGGGATTTAAACCCATGTGGAGACCAGAACACTCAGTTTCCTGGAAGGTATTGAACATTGAGTATGGCGCCTTACACCGCCGCCATCCTGACATACAAGCATGTGTTTCTTATCTATCTACATCAGTCTTATCTGTTTTTCTGTCTGAATGCATATATATGCCTGCTCATCTTTCCTATCAATCTATTGATCTATTTTATATATCCATCTGCCTGCTTGTCTGTATTAACAGTTATTTCAGTGTTTAAAAGACAAGGGAAAATTAATTTCATATTTTTGTTTTGATTTATAATGAAAATAAAGTTACTGTCAGAAGTGGGATTTAAACCCATGTGGAGACCAGAACACTTGAGTCTGGTACCTTTCAAATATTAGTCTGTCTGTCTATGCATCCGCCATCTATTTGTCTGTCTATTGTCTGATTGTATGTGAATCTCTTAAAAGAAACAAGAAACAAAAAAGCACTGAAAACATGTAATGCTCCGAAAACTATAAAATGTATGTAATATTTTAATGTACAGTGTATTTTTATTTTTTTTTTTTCTCCATATAGAAGTGTAAATTTAACATGAGTATGTAATACTTCTTGTTCTTTTGGCATTAATTAAGAAATGTGTGTATATATATATATATATATATATATATATATATATATATACACTGTATTTTCCTGACTATAAGCCGCTACTTTTTTAAATCAAAATAAAAAGGCTTTGCAGGCAGGTAGCATTAATGTCTCTGCCACAGTGTGGGGCTTTTTTTGATTAGGCTACGAGTTCAGCTACTAGGTAGCTCACTTTGAGATCTCTCTCATTCACCTTTGTGTTTGTTTTTCATTAAAGTTAAAGTCATTAATTCTATTGTCATGAATAAACAAGGTCATTATTGCGCTACCTACTGTCACCCAGTTACTGTACATGCTGGAGTATTTTCATTACTCTGACAGTCACTACATCAGAGAAACAGCCACTAAACAATGCAAATTATTTTCAGTAACCTAATAATTTTCTGGAGCAATATGAGACCAGCTCTCTCATCCACACTCCCAAATACATCAGTTGTTTGTACAGGATGAAGGCATATAAAATAATACAGTGTTAAATGAAACCTGACACACTGCTCACATCCTCACACATCTCCTTAATAGGCCAGATGTGTGAGCTTTTTTACTGCACACCTGTACTTTAATCTGAGAGAGAGAGAGATAAACATATTATAAAACAAACAAATTATTAAAAATATTTACTCAGTATTAAGCAAAAATCAAGCACTGACAGTGCCACTAGAGGGCAGTGTGAGACTGACAATTGTCAATGTGACCTGTGTTACAATTCAACTGTTTCTATAACTAATGCAGTTCTTTTTCTTCTTCTTCCTCTTCTTCTTCTTATTATTATTATTATTATTATTATTATTATTATTATTATTATTATTAGTGTTATTAGTTTATTCTACTCCAAGCTTTGTTCTTCATTGAAAAAGTCCAGATTCATAATATAGAACTACTGCAACATTTCAGTGGTAACATACAGCATGTTTTTGTAAAGTAAGTGACTAAAAACTCCAAAGGAATTTTCTTGTCACTTTATATGAGTTGTTATATAAAAAGCATCAATTAAATGCAGAGAAGCTCCTTTTTTAATAACACTCTGATTTTGGTCCAGTGTATTTGGGTGTGTTTTAATTTTAAAGCATGTTGTATTTAATAACCTTTGCATGTGTTTAAATGCTTTTCCGTTTCATGTTTTCTCCATGAAGCGTTTACTAAGAGCTTACGAGCACCTGGGCTTTGTTTTGCAACTGATCCTGAAGCAGAACAAGATCACATTTGAGCGCGTTCCCTCAGCCGTCACCAAGTGCCTTAGATCAGCTTCCTCCATCATCACATAAAGCCTGAAAATGTGATCTCTTTATAAATATTTTTTATAGATTATATTTATAATATTGCATATTTTTGTACATAAATAAATAAAATACACAGTAGATCTGCACAGCGTTACTCGTTCTCTCTAATAGTTTATACAGTGGCAGGTCTTCAGTCCCAATCCCCCTCTTAATAACATCATTATGATGCCACAGCTATAGAATTATACAGATATGCAGTATAACAGAGCGCTGCATCACAGACATTTCATACAGCGTGAATGAATGCCGTTAACTAAAGCAGGAAACCCAGTGAACACAATTCAACAAGTCTCTTTTCACTCTAGCCACAGCTGCACCGCCGCATTCATCATCTCTAGCAGAAGCTTCAATATTAACCTCATAAAATATCCCCGGGTTTCCATGCACCCTTATGCATTTTTCCTTCCTATGCTTTTCCGGCTCCTCCCTCCATTCACAAACCAGCGTCCAACCATCACAAACCAGCATCCAACCATCACAAACCAGCATCCAACCATCACAAACCAGCATCCCTGTGTATATATATATATATATATATATATATATATATATATATATATATATATATATATATATATATATATATATATATATATATATATATATATATATATATATATATATATATATATATATATATATATATATATATATATATATATATATATATATATATATATATATATATATATATATATATATATATATATATATATATATATATATATATATATATATATATATATATATATATATATATATATATATATATATATATATATATATATATATATATATATATATATATATATATATATATATATACACTGTATTTTCCTGACTATAAGCCGCTACTTTTTTAAATCAAAATAAAAAGGCTTTGCAGGCAGGTAGCATTAATGTCTCTGCCACAGTGTGGGGCTTTTTTTGATTAGGCTACGAGTTCAGCTACTAGGTAGCTCACTTTGAGATCTCTCTCATTCACCTTTGTGTTTGTTTTTCATTAAAGTTAAAGTCATTAATTCTATTGTCATGAATAAACAAGGTCATTATTGCGCTACCTACTGTCACCCAGTTACTGTACATGCTGGAGTATTTTCATTACTCTGACAGTCACTACATCAGAGAAACAGCCACTAAACAATGCAAATTATTTTCAGTAACCTAATAATTTTCTGGAGCAATATGAGACCAGCTCTCTCATCCACACTCCCAAATACATCAGTTGTTTGTACAGGATGAAGGCATATAAAATAATACAGTGTTAAATGAAACCTGACACACTGCTCACATCCTCACACATCTCCTTAATAGGCCAGATGTGTGAGCTTTTTTACTGCACACCTGTACTTTAATCTGAGAGAGAGAGAGATAAACATATTATAAAACAAACAAATTATTAAAAATATTTACTCAGTATTAAGCAAAAATCAAGCACTGACAGTGCCACTAGAGGGCAGTGTGAGACTGACAATTGTCAATGTGACCTGTGTTACAATTCAACTGTTTCTATAACTAATGCAGTTCTTTTTCTTCTTCTTCCTCTTCTTCTTCTTATTATTATTATTATTAGTGTTATTAGTTTATTCTACTCCAAGCTTTGTTCTTCATTGAAAAAGTCCAGATTCATAATATAGAACTACTGCAACATTTCAGTGGTAACATACAGCATGTTTTTGTAAAGTAAGTGACTAAAAACTCCAAAGGAATTTTCTTGTCACTTTATATGAGTTGTTATATAAAAAGCATCAATTAAATGCAGAGAAGCTCCTTTTTTAATAACACTCTGATTTTGGTCCAGTGTATTTGGGTGTGTTTTAATTTTAAAGCATGTTGTATTTAATAACCTTTGCATGTGTTTAAATGCTTTTCCGTTTCATGTTTTCTCCATGAAGCGTTTACTAAGAGCTTACGAGCACCTGGGCTTTGTTTTGCAACTGATCCTGAAGCAGAACAAGATCACATTTGAGCGCGTTCCCTCAGCCGTCACCAAGTGCATTAGATCAGCTTCATCCATCATCACATAAAGCCTGAAAATGTGATCTCTTTATAAATATTTTTTATAGATTATATTTATAATATTGCATATTTTTGTACATAAATAAATAAAATACACAGTAGATCTGCACAGCGTTACTCGTTCTCTCTAATAGTTTATACAGTGGCAGGTCTTCAGTCCCAATCCCCCTCTTAATAACATCATTATGATGCCACAGCTATAGAATTATACAGATATGCAGTATAACAGAGCGCTGCATCACAGACATTTCATACAGCGTGAATGAATGCCGTTAACTAAAGCAGGAAACCCAGTGAACACAATTCAACAAGTCTCTTTTCACTCTAGCCACAGCTGCACCGCCGCATTCATCATCTCTAGCAGAAGCTTCAATATTAACCTCATAAAATATCCCCGGGTTTCCATGCGCCCTTATGCATTTTTTCCTTCCTATGCTTTTCCGGCTCCTCCCTCCATTCACAAACCAGCGTCCAACCATCACAAACCAGCATCCAACCATCACAAACCAGCATCCAACACTCAGTTTCCTGAAGGTATTGAACCTTGAGTCTGGTACCTTTTAAATAATATTCTGTCTCTCTGTCTGTCTGTCTGTCCATCCATCTGCATGCTTGTCTGTATTAACTGTTTTTTTCCTCTCTGTCTCTGACTCATTGATGGATGTGCAGACTTCACGCAGAACCTTGCGCAGTCATGGCTGAGTGGATAAGGCAACGGACCTGAAATCCCTTGGGGTCTCCCTGCGTCATGTTAAAATCTTGCCTACACTGTTTATAATCTTAGTTTCTTACAAATTCCCTGCAGATTGTTCCACCAGAACACAGCTCTTTAACACTGCAGCAGCATTTTTATAAGTCAAACCCGTATATAATTAAACCGCGAACATATCATGTCCTTGACTTTTGCGTGCTCACCATTTGGCCTACATGGTAAAAGTCTAGGTCTTATTTGACGTCACTGGCTTGAACACTTGTTTTGTTATCTTGATAGCTGAGCATGGTCTCTGACTGAATCCTTTGTATTGTAACCCAAATTCAATTGAAGCTTCATTTGATATTGACAAGAACCAAACTGCCTTTCCCAGCACCGTATAGAAGCCAGAGGTCGATGGATCGAAACCATCCTCTGCTAAATGTTACCTGTTTCATACCTCAGTCCAATTTCCAACTCAGAGTGGGGAATCGACTAGAACCATTTTCCTTCATATTAGCTGGACTATTTTGCAAGTTGAAATGATCAGAGCAACCAACAAAATTTCCTACAGGTGAAAATGTCACATAATTCTATATAAGCCACCTTTCTTCTTCTTCTTCTTCTTCTTCTTCTTCTTCTTCTTCTTCTTCTTCTTCTTCTTCTTCTTCTTCTTCTTCTTCTTCTTCTTCTTCTTCTTCTTCTTCTTCTTCTTCTTCTTCTTCTTCTTCTTCTTCTTCTTCTTCTTCTTCTTCTTCTTCTTCTTCTTCTTCTTCTTCTTCTTCTTCTTCTTCTTCTTCTTCTTCTTCTTCTTCTTCTTCTTCTTCTTCTTCTTCTTCTTCTTCTTCTTCTTCTTCTTCTTCTTCTTCTTCTTCTTCTTCTTCTTCTTCTTCTTCTTCTTCTTCTTCTTCTTCTTCTTCTTCTTCTTCTTCTTCTTCTTCTTCTTCTTCTTCTTCTTCTTCTTCTTCTTCTTCTTCTTCTTCTTCTTCTTCTTCTTCTTCTTCTTCTTCTTCTTCTTCTTCTTCTTCTTCTTCTTCTTCTTCTTCTTCTTCTTCTTCTTCTTCTTCTTCTTCTTATTATTATTATTATTATTATTAGTGTTATTAGTTTATTCTACTCCAAGCTTTGTTCTTCATTGAAAAAGTCCAGATTCATAATATAGAACTACTGCAACATTTCAGTGGTAACATACAGCATGTTTTTGTAAAGTAAGTGACTAAAAACTCCAAAGGAATTTTCTTGTCACTTTATATGAGTTGTTATATAAAAAGCATCAATTAAATGCAGAGAAGCTCCTTTTTTAATAACACTCTGATTTTGGTCCAGTGTATTTGGGTGTGTTTTAATTTTAAAGCATGTTGTATTTAATAACCTTTGCATGTGTTTAAATGCTTTTCCGTTTCATGTTTTCTCCATGAAGCGTTTACTAAGAGCTTACGAGCACCTGGGCTTTGTTTTGCAACTGATCCTGAAGCAGAACAAGATCACATTTGAGCGCGTTCCCTCAGCCGTCACCAAGTGCATTAGATCAGCTTCATCCATCATCACATAAAGCCTGAAAATGTGATCTCTTTATAAATATTTTTTATAGATTATATTTATAATATTGCATATTTTTGTACATAAATAAATAAAATACACAGTAGATCTGCACAGCGTTACTCGTTCTCTCTAATAGTTTATACAGTGGCAGGTCTTCAGTCCCAATCCCCCTCTTAATAACATCATTATGATGCCACAGCTATAGAATTATACAGATATGCAGTATAACAGAGCGCTGCATCACAGACATTTCATACAGCGTGAATGAATGCCGTTAACTAAAGCAGGAAACCCAGTGAACACAATTCAACAAGTCTCTTTTCACTCTAGCCACAGCTGCACCGCCGCATTCATCATCTCTAGCAGAAGCTTCAATATTAACCTCATAAAATATCCCCGGGTTTCCATGCACCCTTATGCATTTTTCCTTCCTATGCTTTTCCGGCTCCTCCCTCCATTCACAAACCAGCGTCCAACCATCACAAACCAGCATCCAACCATCACAAACCAGCATCCAACCATCACAAACCAGCATCCAACCATCACAAACCAGCATCCAACCATCACAAACCAGCATCCAACCATCACAAACCAGCATCCAACCATCACAAACCAGCATCCAACCATCACAAACCAGCATCCAACCATCACAAACCAGCATCCAACACTCAGTTTCCTGAAGGTATTGAACCTTGAGTCTGGTACCTTTTAAATAATATTCTGTCTCTCTGTCTGTCTGTCTATGCATCCGGCCATCTATTTGTCAGCTTTTTTGTCTTTATCTATCTGTCTGTCAGTCTTAGATTTAGTCTGACTGCTTGTCTTTTCTATTTACCATGCTGTCTGTCTGTCCATCCATCTGCATGCTTGTCTGTATTAACTGTTTTTTTCCTCTCTGTCTCTGACTCATTGATGGATGTGCAGACTTCACGCAGAACCTTGCGCAGTCATGGCTGAGTGGATAAGGCAACGGACCTGAAATCCCTTGGGGTCTCCCTGCGTCATGTTAAAATCTTGCCTACACTGTTTATAATCTTAGTTTCTTACAAATTCCCTGCAGATTGTTCCACCAGAACACAGCTCTTTAACACTGCAGCAGCATTTTTATAAGTCAAACCCGTATATAATTAAACCGCGAACATATCATGTCCTTGACTTTTGCGTGTTCACCATTTGGCCTACATGGTAAAAGTCTAGGTCTTATTTGACGTCACTGGCTTGAACACTTGTTTTGTTATCTTGATAGATGAAAACAGTGAATTCTCCCGGAATTTGAAACCAGGGGCCTCTCGCACCCAAAGCGACATTCATACCCCTAGACCAATGAGCCAGGAGAAGGGAGCACAGGTTACATGGCAAAGGTCCTAATGGTGTCTAGCCAACACTGCACACTGGGAACGTGCAGCAAGCTAGAAACAAGTTATCACCGATACAGTGTCCTGATAGCACTTTTTACCCCCTTAAGTTTGTTTCCTGTAAAATCTGGGCTTGTCCGGGAGTTGAACCCGGGACCTCTCGCACCCGAAGCGAGAATCATACCCCTAGACCAACAAGCCATGCTGTAAAGTCACCGAAATCTTGAGGTGTCCAGTCAAAGCTGCCCTCTGTAACTGCAAGAAACAGAAAGGCTCATTAGAGATTTGAACTTAATTTAAACTTTTGTAATAAAATGTCACTGTACATTGGAAACACATGTACAAGGTTTCATGCTACCTAAAATGTAAGATCGGAGAAGAGCTAGACTATTCAGTCCAACACTTGGCATTGATTTACCACTGGATTGACACTACACCCTGCACATGTAGGTGAAGGGAAGGCGAGATCCAAACAGCCAGAGGTCCAAGATTCTTTTTGTTTCTTTGTAATCAATTTACAGACTGTTTAGCATAAAACCAGAGTAATTTCAAGGTGTTCAGGCAATTTTGGGCTCAGCAGCTTCAGGAGAAGAAATCGCCCTTGAAGGATTTCAATCTCTTTGGTGGTGTGAGGAACGTGCAGCAAGCTAGAAACAAGTTATCACCGATACAGTGTCCTGATAGCACTTTTACCCCTTAAGTTTGTTTCCTGTAAAATCTGGGCTTGTCCGGGAGTTGAACCGGGACCTCTCGCACCAAGCGAGAATCATACCCCTAGACCAATGAGCCAGGAGAAGGGAGCACAGGTTACATGGCAAAGGTCCTAATGGTGTCTAGCCAACACTGCACACTGGGAACGTGCAGCAAGCTAGAAACAAGTTATCACCGATACAGTGTCCTGATAGCACTTTTAACCCCCTTAAGTTTGTTTCCTGTAAAATCTGGGCTTGTCCGGGAGTTGAACCGGGACCTCTCGCACCAAGCGAGAATCATACCCCTAGACCAATGAGCCAGGAGAAGGGAGCACAGGTTACATGGCAAAGGTCCTAATGGTGTCTAGCCAACACTGCACACTGGGAACGTGCAGCAAGCTAGAAACAAGTTATCACCGATACAGTGTCCTGATAGCACTTTTTACCCCCTTAAGTTTGTTTCCTGTAAAATCTGGGCTTGTCCGGGAGTTGAACCCGGGACCTCTCGCACCCGAAGCGAGAATCATACCCCTAGACCAACAAGCCATGCTGTAAAGTCACCGAAATCTTGAGGTGTCCAGTCAAAGCTGCCCTCTGTAACTGCAAGAAACAGAAAGGCTCATTAGAGATTTGAACTTAATTTAAACTTTTGTAATAAAATGTCACTGTACATTGGAAACACATGTACAAGGTTTCATGCTACCTAAAATGTAAGATCGGAGAAGAGCTAGACTATTCAGTCCAACACTTGGCATTGATTTACCACTGGATTGACACTACACCCTGCACATGTAGGTGAAGGGAAGGCGAGATCCAAACAGCCAGAGGTCCAAGATTCTTTTTGTTTCTTTGTAATCAATTTACAGACTGTTTAGCATAAAACCAGAGTAATTTCAAGGTGTTCAGGCAATTTTGGGCTCAGCAGCTTCAGGAGAAGAAATCGCCCTTGAAGGATTTCAATCTCTTTGGTGGTGTGAGGGAACGTGCAGCAAGCTAGAAACAAGTTATCACCGATACAGTGTCCTGATAGCACTTTTACCCCTTAAGTTTGTTTCCTGTAAAATCTGGGCTTGTCCGGGAGTTGAACCGGGACCTCTCGCACCAAGCGAGAATCATACCCCTAGACCAATGAGCCAGGAGAAGGGAGCACAGGTTACATGGCAAAGGTCCTAATGGTGTCTAGCCAACACTGCACACTGGGAACGTGCAGCAAGCTAGAAACAAGTTATCACCGATACAGTGTCCTGATAGCACTTTTAACCCCCTTAAGTTTGTTTCCTGTAAAATCTGGGCTTGTCCGGGAGTTGAACCGGGACCTCTCGCACCAAGCGAGAATCATACCCCTAGACCAATGAGCCAGGAGAAGGGAGCACAGGTTACATGGCAAAGGTCCTAATGGTGTCTAGCCAACACTGCACACTGGGAACGTGCAGCAAGCTAGAAACAAGTTATCACCGATACAGTGTCCTGATAGCACTTTTTACCCCCTTAAGTTTGTTTCCTGTAAAATCTGGGCTTGTCCGGGAGTTGAACCCGGGACCTCTCGCACCCGAAGCGAGAATCATACCCCTAGACCAACAAGCCATGCTGTAAAGTCACCGAAATCTTGAGGTGTCCAGTCAAAGCTGCCCTCTGTAACTGCAAGAAACAGAAAGGCTCATTAGAGATTTGAACTTAATTTAAACTTTTGTAATAAAATGTCACTGTACATTGGAAACACATGTACAAGGTTTCATGCTACCTAAAATGTAAGATCGGAGAAGAGCTAGACTATTCAGTCCAACACTTGGCATTGATTTACCACTGGATTGACACTACACCCTGCACATGTAGGTGAAGGGAAGGCGAGATCCAAACAGCCAGAGGTCCAAGATTCTTTTTGTTTCTTTGTAATCAATTTACAGACTGTTTAGCATAAAACCAGAGTAATTTCAAGGTGTTCAGGCAATTTTGGGCTCAGCAGCTTCAGGAGAAGAAATCGCCCTTGAAGGATTTCAATCTCTTTGGTGGTGTGAGGGAACGTGCAGCAAGCGAGAACCAAGTTCAGCCATACAGCATTATTACAGCTTTTGTTTACCCACACAAAGTTTATTCAGTGTAAAACTAAGACTCGTCCCAGAGTTGAACTCAGGACCTTTCGCACCCAAAGAACCATTCCCTAGACCAGGTTGGGCAAAACATTTTTACAAGGGGCCACATGAGAAACCTGAATTGTGTCAGAGGGCCACACCAATGATAATATTTTAGGGATGCACCGAAATTAAAATTCTTAGCCGGAACCAAAAACCAAAAATGAGGAAACCAAGGCCAAAACCGAAAACTGAAACACCGAAAGAAAAGATTATGTCAATTTTTAGAACCATTGCATTTATGGCTATAAGTGTGTACGAACCTCACTAAAATCAATGCATTGCAATTCAAAGAATAAATCAATTACAAAAGTGTTTTATTTATTATTATAAATGATTGTTATTTATTTGTTACCATTCATAGTATTGACAGACAGACAGCGGTCAGTTATTATTAGCAACGGTCTGTTAAACAAAAATAATTGACCGCCGAACGTTTGGTATACAACATAAACTCATCCCTATGTGCACTGGACAAGTAGTCTCACTCTTCAGATGCATATTTCACAAATGACTAGATGATATTTGTGGCTTCTCTCAGTTAAAGCTACTCTGTTTCACCAGTTGGGGTCCATGCACTACTTCATCTGTCTAAGAGACTTGAGTCAACAACAATTTTTTTGTGTTACTGTTTGGGTAGAAGTGGTCATTTAAAGTGGATCTGTTAGATTCTGCATGGTTAGGAGAGGTCATTAGAGATAATACTGAAATGTTGAACTCTATTAAAAATTATAGGAATTGCTGACCTTCGGGGCTTCCAGCCATTTATGCCTGCTCAGATCCCTGGACTCATTTCATAGAAAATTTTTGTAATCTGCATGATAGGAGTGATTTAAATGTGAAAATGCTCTCTTTTCACAGTAACTGTTCCTAAATGTTAGCATGGAGAACAGGAGACATGTATTTGCAAGTTCACTAATGAACCTTTCTGTTTCCTGCAGTTACAGAAGCAGCTTTGGCTGGACACATTAAGTTTTATCTATGTGTTTAAATTGAAAACATATGCCAGCAAAGCACATGAACTATGCAGTGACATATCAGTAGACACTTCTTCCACAAGAAGGCTTTTTGGTCTAGGGATATGATTCAGGTTTTTTGATCCAAGATTTTACTTTGCATAACAGGAAACAGGACCTCTGGCTGTTTGTAAATCACCTTATTAAATAAAATTAAACACACCCAAATACACAGGAATAAAAACAGTGTCTTATTAAAAAAATGGGCTTCTCTGCATTTAATTGATGCTTTTTCTATAACAACTCATATAAAGTGACAAAAAAATCCTTTGGGGTTTTTAGTCACTTACTTTACAAAAACATGCTGTATGTTACCACTGAAATGTTGCAGTAGTTCTATATTGTGACTTTTTTAAAATAAAGATCAAAGCTTGGAGTAAAAGAAACTTTAAACTAATAACACTAATAATAATAAAAAGGTAAGAAGAAGAAGAAGAAGAAGAAGAAGAAGAAGAAGAAGAAGAAAAAAGGACTGCATTAGTTATAAAAACAGTTGAATTGTAACACACAGGTCACATCGACAATTGTCAGTCTCACACTGCCCTCTAGTGGCACTGTCAGTGCTTGATTGTTGCTTAATTTTGTGCTAATTATATTAATCATTTGTTTGTTATTTAATATGTTTACTATGTATCTCTCTCTCTCTCTCTCTCTCTCTCTCTCTCTTAGACCAGATCACAGATGTGCAGTTGAAAAGCTCACACATCTGGCCTATTAAGGAGATGTGTGAGGATGTGAGCAGTGTGTCAGGTTTCATTTAACACTGTGATGAGAATTGTATAGTGCCTTCATCCTGTACAAACAACTGATGTATTTGGGAGTGTGGATGAGAGAGCTGGTCTCATATTGCTCCAGAAAAAATTATTAAGTTACTGAAAATAATTTGCATTTAGTTTAGTTTCTCTGATGTACTGAATGGCAGAGTAATGAAAATACTCCACCATGTACAGTAATTGGGTGACAGTAGGTGGCGCAATAAT
Source organism: Silurus meridionalis (assembly GCF_014805685.1). Lineage (NCBI taxonomy): Eukaryota > Metazoa > Chordata > Actinopteri > Siluriformes > Siluridae > Silurus > Silurus meridionalis. The sequence goes on along the minus strand of NC_060886.1, from coordinate 32,445,876 downwards.
GACCTTGTTTATTCATGACATAAGAATTAATGATGTCAACATTAATAAAACAAACACAAAGGTGAATGAGAGAGATCTCAAAGTGAGCTACCTAGTAGCTGAACTCGTAGCCTAATCAAAAAAAGCCCCACACTGTGGCAGAGACATTAATGCTACCTGCCTGCAAAGCTGCTGTCAACAAGATGCTCGTCCCTGATGCAGTTAAAGAAATAGTTAAAGTTCCTCTCAGATTACACAAATTACTTCCCTCAAAAAAGGAAAAAAAATGCTTTATGTTGTATGTATGTAATGTCACGTTGTTTACATCAAAAATGTATTAATACATAACAATACACAAATAAATAAATAAATTCAGGCGTGGATGCAAAAACAAAACAAAAAAAAACACCGCCAACTTTACAGGACCTTGTTGAGAGCAGTAAACGGGTGATGATGTCACTCAATAGGCCCCTACAGACTCTGTCCAATGATTGGCTAGAACTTTAAACAAACCCTGCATTGATTGGTCAGTTTACAGACATAATGGGCGTGGTCAACAAACAGTATGTGTATGTATCTTAATTAATTAATTAATTAATCTTCATTCAGTAGTATATGTATTTTAACTAAATTTGTATTTGATTATATTTTATGATTATATATTATATTTTATGATTATATTTTATCAACAGCTGCATAAGTATTTACTGTGTGGCATCGAGGTGCTGTGGCTTAGATGGTTAAAGCGCCTGTCTAGTAAACAGGAGATCCTGGGTTCAAATCCCAGCAGTGCCTGAGGCAGTTGTCCTTTGCTGCTTCCACTTGAGTGCCTTCCAGCGTTTTCTTTATGGCTTGAGATTTAACATTGCAAATGGATAATATGGTTTCTCTGGAGCACTAAATGCAGGCTTTGCTCTGACCCTTTTAAAAGCTTGATAGTATTGTTAGCAATGGAAAAAACTGTGCTTTTATACAAACTTCGAGCCAGCCATTAAGATGAACAGTTACGAGATAGTAAAATACAGCACTAGTCAACATAGGGCTCTGTGGAGCAATGGGTAGCGTGTTGGACTTCTAGATTCAGCAGTAGAGTTATTCAAAGGTTTTAAGTTCTAGTCCCACCAGAGTCGTTGTGCTTTTCCACTTGTCTCTCTAGTAACTTTAATTGTACACCAGGTAGATTGAAGAGCCATATTGCATGTCTGTGCTTTTCGTACTAAACCGAAATGCTTTGTTGGATGCGGTTTTCAAAAATCCTCCTCTTATTCCACGTGTTTCTACTCGTGACCAAAACTTTGCTGTACCCTATAAAGATCAGCTGCTCATACCACTTAGAACAGTGGTGCTTAATGTTGGTTAGTTGCAGCTCCTTTTTGTTATTGCTGTAAGCGTGGTACCACGCCATACAAACTGCAATGAAAATCAGCTGCTCAGAGGCACGATTGAGATTGTTTGGACATGTGCAGAGGAGGGACATGGGGTATATCTGTAGGAGAATGCTGAAGATGGAGCTGCCAGGAAGGAGGAAAAGAGGAAGACCAAGGAAAAGGTTTATGGATGTGGTAAGGGGAAGACATGCAGGTGGTTGGTTTAAAAGAGGCAGATTTTAAGGACAGAGTAGTGTGGAGACGGATGATCCGTTATATATATATTAATTACTTGATATATATATTGGATATATACATATCCGACGGATAATCCTGACTGATACATTTCAAAAATGTTATTCATAAGCAGGTGTGAGCATAACTGCTGTGCTACAACCTTTTCTAAAATTTTGGATATAAAGGGGAGATTTGATATCGGTCTGTAGTTGGACAACTGACATGGGTCAAGGTCAGGTTTCTTAATAAGGGGGTGGATAACTGCCAGTTTGAAGGATTTAGGTACATAACCAGTGCTAATGGAAGAGTTAATTATTTTTAAAACAGGTTTAATTACCTCTGGAGCTATCTGTTTAAAGAAACTTGTAGGCAAGGGATCGAGAATGCAGGTTGATGATTTTGATGAGGAGATTAATGAAATTAAGTCATTCTCATGAATAGGAGTGAAGCTTTGTAGTTGATTGTCCGTTATAATTACACTGCTGTCTACAGGGTTACTTGTAAAATAGTTTGGATTTATATTAACCGTCTGGATTTCTTGCCTGATGTTTTCAATTTTATTATTAAAAAAGTTCATGAAATCATTGCTACCTAATGATGGTGTGCATGTTAGCGCAGTGCTTTTATTCTCTGTTAATTTTGCTACCGTGCTGAATAAAAATCTAGGATTATGCTTGTTATTTTCTATGAGGGTGGAGAAATATGCTGATCTAGCAGCACTAAGAGATTTTCTATAATTTAAGAGGCTCTCCTTCCAGGCTATTTGAAATACTGTTAATTTTGTTTGACGCCATTTACGTTCTAATTTTCGAGTGGTCTGTTTTAAGGTGCGCGATAATCATTATACCACTGTGCTAATTTTTTCTCCCTGATCATTTTGGTCATTTTGGTCTTAAGGGGAGCTACATCATCTAGAGTGTAACGTAACGTTGTTTCTAGATGCTCAGTGGCCCAGTCGAGCTCTGCGGGGTCTGACGGAGATCTATCTAATATCGTAATTTCGGGAAGATTATTAATAAAACGTGCTGCTGTAGCTGACGTGAAAGTACGCTTAACACGGTAACGTGGTGAGGTAGTAATGCAATGACTTAGGCAAATTTTAAACGAGATTAGATAATGGTCTGAAATAGCTTCAGACTGTGGAATTATGACTACGTTTTTTATTTTTAATCCAAATGTTAACAACAAATCGAGAGTGTGTCCACCACTATGAGTGGGTCCTATAACATTCTGATTGATTCCAACTGAATCTAGAATGGACACAACTGCTGCTCTTAAGGAGTCTTCCTGATTATCAAAATGAATATTAAAGTCACCAACAATTAATGCTTTGTCTAAAGAAGTAGCTACATTTGTAATGAAATCTGCAAATTCTATCAGAAAATCAGAGTAGGGCCCTGGGGTCTATAAATAATAATTAGTGGAATTAACTGACTTGACCTGCTTTCGGACACTGAATATTTTATGTTGGTGTAAAGAACTTCAAATGTTTTACATTTTGTTTAGTCTATATATATATATATATATATATATATATATATATATATATATATATATATATATATATATATATATATATATATATATATATATATATATATATATATATATATATATATATATATATATATATATATATATATATATATATATATATATATATATATATATATATATATATATATATATATATATATATATATATATATATATATATATATATATATATATATATATATATATATATATATATATATATATATATATATATATATATATATATATATATATATATATATATATATATATATATATATATATATATATATATATATATATATATATATATATATATATATATATATATATATATATATATATATATATATATATATATATATATATATATATATATATATATATATATATATATATATATATATATATATATATATATTAATTACTTGATATATATATTGGATATATACATATCCGACGGATAATCCTGACTGATACATTTCAAAAATGTTATTCATAAGCAGGTGTGAGCATAACTGCTGTGCTACAACCTTTTCTAAAATTTTGGATATAAAGGGGAGATTTGATATCGGTCTGTAGTTGGACAACTGACATGGGTCAAGGTCAGGTTTCTTAATAAGGGGGTGGATAACTGCCAGTTTGAAGGATTTAGGTACATAACCAGTGCTAATGGAAGAGTTAATTATTTTTAAAACAGGTTTAATTACCTCTGGAGCTATCTGTTTAAAGAAACTTGTAGGCAAGGGATCGAGAATGCAGGTTGATGATTTTGATGAGGAGATTAATGAAATTAAGTCATTCTCATGAATAGGAGTGAAGCTTTGTAGTTGATTGTCCGTTATAATTACACTGCTGTCTACAGGGTTACTTGTAAAATAGTTTGGATTTATATTAACCGTCTGGATTTCTTGCCTGATGTTTTCAATTTTATTATTAAAAAAGTTCATGAAATCATTGCTACCTAATGATGGTGTGCATGTTAGCGCAGTGCTTTTATTCTCTGTTAATTTTGCTACCGTGCTGAATAAAAATCTAGGATTATGCTTGTTATTTTCTATGAGGGTGGAGAAATATGCTGATCTAGCAGCACTAAGAGATTTTCTATAATTTAAGAGGCTCTCCTTCCAGGCTATTTGAAATACTGTTAATTTTGTTTGACGCCATTTACGTTCTAATTTTCGAGTGGTCTGTTTTAAGGTGCGCGTATAATCATTATACCACTGTGCTAATTTTTTCTCCCTGATCATTTTGGTCATTTTGGTCTTAAGGGGAGCTACATCATCTAGAGTGTAACGTAACGTTGTTTCTAGATGCTCAGTGGCCCAGTCGAGCTCTGCGGGGTCTGACGGAGATCTATCTAATATCGTAATTTCGGGAAGATTATTAATAAAACGTGCTGCTGTAGCTGACGTGAAAGTACGCTTAACACGGTAACGTGGTGAGGTAGTAATGCAATGACTTAGGCAAATTTTAAACGAGATTAGATAATGGTCTGAAATAGCTTCAGACTGTGGAATTATGACTACGTTTTTTATTTTTAATCCAAATGTTAACAACAAATCGAGAGTGTGTCCACCACTATGAGTGGGTCCTATAACATTCTGATTGATTCCAACTGAATCTAGAATGGACACAACTGCTGCTCTTAAGGAGTCTTCCTGATTATCAAAATGAATATTAAAGTCACCAACAATTAATGCTTTGTCTAAAGAAGTAGCTACATTTGTAATGAAATCTGCAAATTCTATCAGAAAATCAGAGTAGGGCCCTGAGGGTCTATAAATAATAATTAGTGGAATTAACTGACTTGACCTGCTTTCGGACACTGAATATTTTATGTTGGTGTAAAGAACTTCAAATGTTTTACATTTTTGTTTAGTCTTTTGTGTGACGTTTAGATTATTATTATAAATAGCTGCTACTCCACCTCCTCTGCCATTTAGACGGGGTTGGTGTATGTAACTATACCCAGCAGGACTCGCCTCATTTAATGCTACATATTCATTCGATTTAATCCATGTTTCTGTCAAACACATTATATTAAACTCCTGGTCGGTAATAATTTTGTTTATAGTAAGCGCTTTTGGCGTGAGAGATCTAATATTCAACAATCCTATCTTTAGATCAGAGGTGCTGGCTGTGCGTTCAGTCCTATTTAATTTAATGTTAAACAGGTTACTAAAACAGACTTTCTGATAATTCCTATATTTTGGTTTTGCTCGGGGGACAGACACAGTCTCAATTTGGTGGATCCTGAGTGACGACTCTGTGCAGCTAGCAGACGGTCGGTTTAGCCTGTCTGTCTGCTCCCTGGCCTTGGCTCTAGACAGTCACTTGTTAACTAGTGCTGTTCTGAGACTATGACCTATACTACAAGAAATGAGAGCAGCACCTTCCCGGGTGGGATGGATACCGTCCCGCCCTAACAGGCCAGCCTTGCCCTCAAAAATGCTCCAATTATTAATGAAACATTACATACCCATGTAATCAACACCTCAGAATCCACAATTGCCTGGCAGTTGAATCAACACAAGCAGTCTATAAATGGTTATGCCAATGAGACAAAACAGTTGTGCCCATGTTCCTAATCTTTGCTAATCAGAAGATAAGTGTGGGCTTTGGATGTGTGAGCACAAAGTATGGAATGATTCTGTGTCAGGAATATGTGTTGGAACATCTGATTAGGGTACAGCAACGTTTTGTTCAAACGAGTAGAACCATGTGGAACAAGAGGAGATTTTTTTTGAAAACCACAACCGACAAAGCATTTCGGTTTAGTACGAGAAGCACGGACATGCCACATGCAATGTGGCTCTTAAATCTACCTGGTGCACAATAAAAGTTACTAGAGAGACAAGTGGAAAAACACAACGACTCTGGTGGGACTCGAAACCACAACCTTTGAATAGCTCTACCGCTGAGTCTAGCAGTCCAATGCGCTATCCATTGAGCCCTACAGTGCACAGGGCTGTATTTTACTATCTCGTAACTGTTCATCTTAATGGCTGGCTCATAGTTTGCATAAAAGCACAGTTTTTCCCATTGCTAAAAATACTATGATGCTTTTAAAAGGGTCAGAGCAAAGCCTGCAATTCACCATTCAGTGCCCCAGAGAAACCATCTTATCCACTTGCAATGTCAAATCTCAAGCCATGAAGAAAACACTGGAAGGCACTCAAGAAGAAGCAGCAAAGGACAACTGTAACAGGCACTGCTGGGATTTGAACCCAGGATCTCCTGTTTACAAGACAGGCACTTTAACCAACTAAGCCACAGCGCCACGATGCCACACAGTGACTACTCAGCCAGCTGTTGTAATTCTTTGCTCTTAGATTTAGAAAAAAAATATTGCTTGGACATATGCATTCAAACTAACAGCTAATAAGGCAGAAGCATAGATTTGATTTTTGTCTTGATGCTAGTTCTACCATTAATTTGAGACTTGCTAAGGTCCTCAACATAAAATATGGTCAAGTGCAAATATAGTTAAATATAGTTATAAGATACATATCGACAAACAATAGCCATGCCATAGCAGTGAAAACGTTCTATCTAATATCTGGTCATAGTTTTAACAAACCACCAAAATTCTGTTGAAATTAGCATGCAACACACAACTGTTGACAGCAAATGCTCTGAGGGTCCTACTCTTCCAGCAATAACAAAGCAGTGCTGCAACTAACAAACATTAGGCACCACTGTCCACAGTAGCAATTGATCTTGATTGTTTACTCTTGGACCCATTTGTGTTGTATTTGTATATTACCCATACATTAATTGTACATCTAATTGTGGTTCCTTTTGGACTAACTAAAAAACAGGAATAAAAGGAATAAAAGGAATAAAAGGATTAGGCATCGAGGGAGAAGAGAATAAAATATTTAAATATGCGGATGACACAACCCCATTGGTCAAAAATCTGGTGAAAAAAGCAATGCAAACGGTACAAAAGTTCTGTAGGGGATCAGGAGCCAAAATAAAAAAAAATTCTAATCTATGATATATTTTATACACATCATCTGTGCCATTGTGGGCAGAAAGAAGGCTAAAAAAGTTTTTTAGATTTTTTATGGGAAGGGAAGCCAGCAAGAATTGCATACAACACCTTAATGGGAGCAATAGAGAAGGAAGAATTGGGGTTAATAGATGTGGAACAAATGATAAATGAAAATGATAAAACAGTACATGGATGAATAAAGCAACGCGTCATGGAAAGCAAAAATGGGGTTTTAAACAAGTGAAGCAAGTGAAGCAACTTCGAACTTGGAGACAACATATTGTGGATGAAAACAAAGAATTACATAACAGAGGGGTTTCTAGATTTTTATAAAAAACTGTTGAGGGCCTGGGCAAATTTTTTGACTCATGTACATTCGATTTGCTTTCATGCTTAATTTAAGGATGAACATCTACTGTGGTGAATAAATTGTGATAAAAGTTTTACTTGAATAGCAGAAAAGGCATATAAGCAAACAAACAAAAAAAAATAAATTGGCAATTTAAATCAGCAATTCTCGTCTACGGCCATACCACTCTGAGCTCGATAACGCCGATCTCGCCTGATCTCGAAGCTCGCTTGTGCGCTGTGTCTCTTGTAATGACAGCTAATCAGTGAGAGATCTTTCATTTCTTTCTCAGCCAATGGCGCCACTGGTTAGCGCTTTCAGTTGTTAACCAAAAGGCTGGTTTCCAAACCCACCCAGGGACGTTCTGGCTTTTGTTAGACACCAAGCACTGAGTGGACTGAGTGACTGTTGCTGGCAGGGTGGTGCGTCTGGGACAGATACTTTGAGGGTTTCTTTTTTAGCCAATGTTTGTCAGAGACACTGTTCAATTCTAAATGCTTCTTTTAAGCTGAAACTATGACGAACTATAAAAGAATAATAAAGACATCTCTTCATTTCCATTTTCTCGCTTCAGCACTGCTGTGATGGCCGAGAAGTTACGGCGTTGGACTCGAAATCCAATGGGGTTTTCCCACGCCGGTTCGAATCCGGCTCACAGCGGTTGTGCTTTAAGTTAAAGTGTTGTATGAACCCTCTTATTGCTAAGTGTACAATGGAGTTGATGATTTCATCCAAATATAAACCGCACCCACTGAATGTTACAAAGATTTTCATTTTGAACATAAATAAGCCGCACCTGTCTATAAGCTGCAGGTGCCTACATTAAAACTAATGAACTTTACACAGGCTTTAACGAAAGACAGTGTCTGTTACACGGCTTGTATCTAAAGAGTAAGTCATTGTTCACTGTCTTCCTTCTTCCTTTCACAACAATTTCTCTCGGGAGTTTATCTTTTGGCATCATCGTGTGTTTAAAAATCACCATCGGTAAAGCTTTTCTCCCGATGCCGTGCAGCTCAGAACACAGTTGAACCTCATGCATATTTATGATTCAGTGAGAGCGCACCCGATTTGATATAAAGAATTTTATTGGTTCACCTGAACCCTTTCGGCAATTTCATTGGTCTAATGTTATGGGGCTCAGTTTTTTGGCTTGAAGCTTGTGAAACCGAGAAAAACACAGGAAAAATCCATAAATTAGCCGCTTCATTGTTTAAGCCGCGGGGTTGAAAGCGTGGGAAAAAAGTAGCGGCTTATAGTCCGGAATATACGGTATTATATCATGATACTGCATCACTTCTCATGTTACTGTCTCCTAGATTTGTGGCCTTGTATCGTTTATTGTGTGATTTAAATGTTGTTATCTGGCAATATGGGGAGTAATACAAACAGACACTCACACACCATAATGGTTAGATGCAGTCTGAATATCAACACTAGAAATACCATCTAGAAATTATTTCTAGATGGGATTTTCCAGAAAAAAACAGCAGTTAGAAATGCACACCTTTCGTTAATCACTATTTTGTGTCTTGTGTATATGTTTTACACTGTTTTGTGTTGTCTTGCACTGTCCTGTGTTGTTTTTAAGAGGGGGATTGGGACTGAAGACCTGCCACTGTATAAACTATTAGAGAGAACGAGTAACGCTGTGCAGATCTACTGTGTATTTTATTTATTTATGTACAAAAATATACAATGTTATGACTATAATCTATAAAAAATATTTATAAAGAGATCACATTTTAGGTTTTATGTGATGATGGAGGAAGCTGATCTAAGGCACTTGGTGACGGCTGAGGGAACGCGCTTGAATGTGATCTTGTTCTGCTTCAGGATCAGTTGCAAAACAAAGCCCAGGTGCTCGTAAGCTCTTAGTAAACGCTTCATGGAGAAAACATGAAAAGGAAAAGCATTTAAACACATGCAAAGATTATTAAATACAACATACTCCAAAATTAAAACACCCCCAAATACACAGGACCAAAAACAGTGTTATTAAAAAAGGGGCTTCTCTGCATTTAATTGATGCTTTTTCTAAAACAACTCATATAAAGTGACAAGAAAATTCCTTTGGGGTTTTTAGTCACTTACTTTACAAAAACATGCTGTATGTTACCACTGAAATGTTGCAGTAGTTCTATATTGTAAATTTGGACTTTTTAACTGAAGATCAAAGCATGAAGTAAAAGAAATTAATAACACTAATAATAATAATAATAATAAGAAGAAGAAGAAGAAGAAGAAGAAGAAGAAAAAGTTTAATTGTACCCCACAGTTCACATTGACAATTGTCAGTCTCACACTGCCCTCTAGTGGCACTATCAGTGCTTAATTTTTGCTTAATTCTGTGTAAAAACTATTAATCATCTGTTTGTTTTATACTATTTCCTCTCTCTCTCTCTCTCTCTCTCTCTCTCTCTCTCTCTCTCTCTCTCTCTCTCTCTCTCTCTCTCTCTCTTTTTTTTTCTCTCAGACCAGAGTACAGATGTGTGATATTAAGGAGATGTGTGAGGATGTTATCAGTGTGTCTGGTTACAAACTACTGATGTTTTTGGGAGTGTGGATGAGAGAGCTGGTCTCATAGAAAATGATTATTAAGTTACTGAAAATAATTTGCATTGTTTAGTGGCTGTTTCTCTGATGTAGTGACTGGCAGAGTAATGAAAATACTCCACCATGTACAATAATTGAGTGACAGTAGGTGGCGCAATAATGACTTTGTTTATTCATGACATAAGAATTAATGATGTCAACATTAATAAAAAAAACACAAAGGTAAAGGAGAGAGATCTCAAAGTAAGCTACCTAGTAGCTGAACTCGTAGCCTAATCAAAAAAAGCCCCACACTGTGACAGAGACATTAATGCTACCTGCCTGCAAAGCCGCTGATTTGTATTAAAACAGTTTATACATATTTCATAGAAGTATTGTATCGAAGATACTCGTCTTGAAAGTACTCTGTATCGGATTGAAAAGAAAATGATTGGTATCGCTCATCACTATCGACGACACCAGTTGAAATACTTGACTCTGTGTGCTGTGATGTGAAATCAGACACGGGACTGCAGACTGCAGCTCACTGGAAGTATTTAATGTTTCTTCTAAAAAACACACAACAAATCAGCAGCCGCTGTGGTGATATTTCACTTATTGTGTGTGTGGTAGACTTATCACCATGTGCCCTCGCATTCATAAAAATACAAACAAAAAGTGTAAAATATTCACACAGATAGATAAAGAAACCTCACACAAAAACTTCAGTGAGAAAAAATAAAAAAATTATTTCGGCTGCTTCCTTTAGGGGGCGCCACAGCGGATCATCCTCCTCCACACTACCCTGTCCTCTATTTCTGCTTCTTTCAACCAAAAATATATAATAAATAAATATAAAAGTAATTAATATAAAATTAAACCAGTTTATCATAAATTTAGGAAAAACCCACCACTCCAATGAGATTACAATACAGAAAGGGAAGAGGAGGAGTCAGGACAGGAAGTGACATCAGCTTCTATTATCAAGGCATTTAAGAGAAGCACCCATTTTGATCAGGCAACTACATTTATAAACACAGATATGAGTATAAACAAGACAAATCAACAGTTTAGTATGAATTGAAACAGGACATGTAAATTGAACAGGGTAAATTATACACCTGTTACATACATCTATAGGTTTAAAACGAGGAAAAGGTTTGTTACGGCACATGCGATGTGGGCGTGGCTAAATGACGCTGATGTGAAACGGAATCCAGAGATTCATCGTGTTTTATCTGTAAGTTTTACCGTCAAATCTTTCCATTCAACATGTTTCTATTATTTATACAGTAATATTCTTATAGGAAAGCTTTTTTAACAAGATTGAAGCCTTTTATGCTTTTGAAGACGTCATGGAAGTATTTCTTCCCGTGATGCATTGCGAGATGCATAAATTAATCAGTTAAAATAAATATAAAAGTAATTAATATAAAATTAAACCAGTTTATCATAAATTTAGGAAAACCCACCACTCCAATGAGATTACAATACAGAAAGGGAAGAGGAGGAGTCAGGACAGGAAGTGACATCAGCTTCTATTATCAAGGCATTTAAGAGAAGCACCCATTTTGATCAGGCAACTACATTTATAAACACAGATATGAGTATAAACAAGACAAATCAACAGTTTAGTATGAATTGAAACAGGACATGTAAATTGAACAGGGTAAATTATACACCTGTTACATACATCTATAGGTTTAAAACGAGGAAAAGGTTTGTTACGGCACATGCGATGTGGGCGTGGCTAAATGACGCTGATGTGAAACGGAATCCAGAGATTCATCGTGTTTTATCTGTAAGTTTTACCGTCAAATCTTTCCATTCAACATGTTTCTATTATTTATACAGTAATATTCTTATAGGAAAGCTTTTTTAACAAGATTGAAGCCTTTTATGCTTTTGAAGACGTCATGGAAGTATTTCTTCCCGTGATGCATTGCGAGATGCATAAATTAATCAGTTAAAATAAATATAAAATTGTAAAGAAGTAAACATGAAAAATTACAGTATTGTGTTCAAAATGACGCTTTAACACTACAATTTACAATATAATGTATATATTGTAATCAAATTAAGTGAGTGAACTTTTTCATCTACCATGATCATGTGAATTGTAAAGATCTCTTGGTATAAATACAGTGTATGAAATATTAGAGTTTGGTCTGGGTCGGAATACACGCTCATGCCGAAATTCACCTGCTGTGTGTGTTACCAGTGGGTGAACTAAATAAATGGAAGATTGCGTGTGTGTTCCTGACTTGGGTCTTTTTACTATTTAACACTGACTTGCAGTAATAACTCTATTTTTGTGTTAAAATATATCATTTTTTAATATATAATTTAATGTTACAGCATATTTGTTTTATATTCTGTCTCTCTGTTAAAATAAATCTAATATAAAAATTCTAAACTGTTAATTTCTTTGTAAGGGGGTAAATTTACAAAAATCTTTTATTTCTTTAACTGCATCAGGGACGAGCATCTTGTTGACAGCGGCTTTGCAGGCAGGTAGCATTAATGTCTCTGCCACAGTGTGGGGCTTTTTTTGATTAGGCTACGAGTTCAGCTACTAGGTAGCTCACTTTGAGATCTCTCTCATTCACCTTTGTGTTTGTCATGAATAAACAATGTCATTATTGCGCCACCTACTGTTACCCAATTACTGTACATGGTGGAGTATTTTCATTACTCTGACAGTCACTACATCAGAGAAACAGCCACTAAACAATGCAAATTATTTTCAGTAACTTAATAATTTTTTTTGGAGCAATATGAGACCAGCTCTCTCATCTACACTCCCAAATACATCAGTTGTTTGTAACCGTATCATACAAATAAATAGTTTAAAAATCATACATTGTGATTTCTGGATTTTTTATTTTAGATTATGTCTCTCACAGTGGACATGCACCTACGATGACAATTTCAGACCCCTCCATGATTTCTAAGTGGGAGAACTTGCAAAATAGCAGGGTGTTCAAATACTAATTTTCCTCACTGTATGTATATTTTGCAATGTTTCTTCTTATTTACATCTGTAAAAAATACCAAGACTAAAAGGTAAATAAAACCTGTTTTCCACACTCTTTATTGTTCTTTTACCAGGTCGTAAGTGTTCCACCTGCTGCAAGTGTTCCACCTGCTGCAAGTGTTCCACCTGCTGCAAGTGTTCCACCTGCTGCAAGTGTTCCACCTGCTGCAAGTGTTCCACCTGCTGCAAGTGTTCCACCTGCTGCAAGTGTTCCACCTGCTTTACTCCACTCCTACTGCTGTAGCGCCCTCTACCTCCACCCCCACCATTATACAGCCTGCACTTACATTATCACTGCTCATTCATTATTTTCATATTTCAGTATTTACTCCACACGCAATTATCTCTGGAACGTCCCCAAAGCCTTTTATAGTCATATTGTCTTTTATTGAATAGAAGATCATTTGTGTTTTCTTTAAAAGGGAAATCAGATCTTTACATTTCCAGCACATGTGTGATTTTACATGATTTTACAAGTCACGGTTTGGTGAATCCTTCAGCAACAATTCAGCAGCCAAACCTAATGTAAATGTACCAATGCAGATTCCTGTCATTTAAAAAGATCTTCATATGTCATTATTATCATCATTATTATGCTTAAGTTCATAATATACAATATGTGTCTTTACAGCCTGGTAGTCAAAGTTCATCTCCTTCAGCCAGTCCTTCATCTGCATCCAGACCTGCTGTTTCTTCCAGTTCTGCTCCTTTAACCATTTCTTCCTGGTGTTTTGAGTCACTCAGAGACTTGATATTATTTTACCATTTATTTTGTGGATTTACTACTATTATAATCTATAGTTATTTATCATTAGGTTGTTGTTTCAGACCCAATTAGGATCATTTTTTAAATCTTTGTACTTGATTATATCTATTGTTAATTAACCTTTATTAATATATACATTGATTTGTAATATTGTAGCATTTTCAGTAATTAAAAATAAAATGTTTTATTGTTTATAGAACAGTGACTCGTGAATTATTCTGTGAACCTGCTGAACCCATTATCATCCTCATTATTATTATTATTATTATTATTATTATTAAGTAGAATATAAATATAAAAGATAAATACAGAACATGTCCCATATAATGAAAAAGAGACTTTTGTTAAAAAAGTGTTAAAGGTTAAATAAGTACATTAACAAAAGAAATAAACATGCATTTTATGCACTTTATTGGAATTTCAGTAAAAAATCAGTCAAATCACAAAGATATTAATGAACATGAGTGACAAGTGATGTATTTTTATTCACATCATCAGTATTTGTGTGCACTATTGAGGGATTCGAACCAGCGTCATTCACATCAGAGATTCTCTCTGGGAAGCACAAAAGGCAGTTTGCTATAAAATATATACATCAATCTGCCAACAACCATAAGAAATGTGCAAGACATGTTTCCATTACCTTTTCTTTTTCTTCCATTTTACATTTTTCTTTCTCTTTTCCTGTTTTTCCTTCTTTCCCTTCTTTTCCCTCTTCCCACCCCTTAACAGACTATTGATCCCAGCTTCACACAGCTCACATCCTCAACTCTCAGTCTCACACTGCCCTCTAGCGGCACTATCCGGACGTGCTTTATGCTCCATTCTGTACTAATGTGACTTCTGTTTGTGTTTTTAGCAGTGATTCTCAATCTTTTCTGCCATTTACCACTTCAGAGGGTGGATTTTAAACCCACCTGCTGCAAGTGTTCCACCTGCTGCAAGTGTTCCACCTGCTGCAAGTGTTCCACCTGCTGCAAGTGTTCCACCTGCTGCAAGTGTTCCACCTGCTGCAAGTGTTCCACCTGCTGCAAGTGTTCCACCTGCTGCAAGTGTTCCACCTGCTTTACTCCACTCCTACTGCTGTAGCGCCTCTACCTCCACCCCACCATTATACAGCCTGCACTTACATTATCACTGCTCATTCATTATTTTCATATTTCAGTATTTACTCCACACGCAATTATCTCTGGAACGTCCCCAAAGCCTTTTATAGTCATATTGTCTTTTATTGAATAGAAGATTATTTGTGTTTTCTTTAAAAGGGAAATCAGATCTTTACATTTCCAGCACATGTGTGATTTTACATGATTTTACAAGTCACGGTTTGGTGAATCCTTCAGCAACAATTCAGCAGCCAAACCTAATGTAAATGTACCAATGCAGATTCCTGTCATTTAAAAGATCTTCATATGTCATTATCATCATCATTATTATGCTTAAGTTCATAATATACAATATGTGTCTTTACAGCCTGGTAGTCAAAGTTCATCTCCTTCAGCCAGTCCTTCATCTGCATCCAGACCTGCTGTTTCTTCCAGTTCTGCTCCTTTAACCATTTCTTCCTGGTGTTTTGAGTCACTCAGAGACTTGATATTATTTTACCATTTATTTTGTGGATTTACTACTATTATAATCTATAGTTATTTATCATTAGGTTGTTGTTTCAGACCCAATTAGGATCATTTTTTAAATCTTTGTACTTGATTATATCTATTGTTAATTAACCTTTATTAATATATACATTGATTTGTAATATTGTAGCATTTTCAGTAATTAAAAATAAAATGTTTTATTGTTCATATAACAGTGACTCGTGAATTATTCTGTGAACCTGCTGAACCCATTATCATCCTCATTATTATTATTATTAAGTAGAATATAAATATAAAAGATAAATACAGAACATGTCCCATATAATGAAAAAGAGACTTTTGTTAAAAAAGTGTTAAAGGTTAAATAAGTACATTAACAAAAGAAATAAACATGCATTTTATGCACTTTATTGGAATTTCAGTAAAAAAATCAGTCAAATCACAAAGATATTAATGAACATGAGTGACAAGTGATGTATTTTTATTCACATCATCAGTATTTGTGTGCACTATTGAGGGATTCGAACCAGCGTCATTCACATCAGAGATTCTCTCTGGGAAGCACAAAAGGCAGTTTGCTATAAAATATATACATCAATCTGCCAACAACCATAAGAAATGTGCAAGACATGTTTCCATTACCTTTTCTTTTTCTTCCATTTTACATTTTTCTTTCTCTTTTTCCTGTTTTTCCTTCTTTCCCTTCTTTTCCCTCTTCCCACCCCTTAACAGACTATTGATCCCAGCTTCACACAACTCACATCCTCAACTCTCAGTCTCACACTGCCCTCTAGCGGCACTATCCGGACGTGCTTTATGCTCCATTCTGTACTAATGTGACTTCTGTTTGTGTTTTTTAGCAGTGATTCTCAATCTTTTTCTGCCATTTACCACTTCAGAGGGGTGGATTTTTAAACCCACTTGTCCTCTGTCACCTTAAAAAAGTATAATAAAATACTTCAAGTTGAAAAATGTCTAATTTATTAAACTAACCAATTCTAAATGATAGCATCAAAAACAAAAATAGAGAAAAGAAAGGTGTAATTGTGTTATCACTTTGCCTTTCTGTCACTTTGCAGTCTGTGTAAAATAGAGCAAATGCATACATCTTTTAACAACTGAGTTGTAGACTTGATACTGTCACTCTCAAGTCATGTTTAATATTGAGATGAGATCTGTATTTAATTTTCAGTTTAGCAACATCTAAAAAGTTTCAAAAATAAGATGTGGCAAAAGGAACAGGATAACACAAACCACAATTATATTTTCTTTAAAGATGAACTTTTGGTTTATTGCTTCTACCATCTACGTTTTTTTGTCTGCTTGTGCTGAATTACCTGTTTGCTTGTTTTTTGTGATCAATGTCACACATTTATCCATTGAATAGATTTTCACAACATTGTTTGTGTTGCTTTGTGTGTATGAACTTTATTCATAGTGAAATTCATTAATGAAGAACAAATAAATAAATAAATAAATAAATAAATAAATCCTGCCGTTCATTGCGCCCCACCTGTCATATCTTTATTCTCCACTAGAGGGCCCACACTTTGAGAACCACTGAGCTAGGCTAACTAGCCGGCTAACTAATCTTAGCTTTAATAGTCTTCATCCTCAGTCTGAATATTCTACATTTAGTGAGTTATAAACACAATATAAGTGTCTGACGAATGTATTTGTTTTTGGTCAACTTTCAATTAAATATTCTAAGAAACTAGTTAACACAAAAACAGCGCTAGCAAACCCGGCTAGCATGAGGCTAATGATGATGTCTCCTACACCATTAGCCGAAAGGTCCATTTCTGCTCACTGCAACATTTCTGGAAATATTATCTCTCATTTATTCTTTATTTTTTAGTCAAATTTAGACTAAACGGAGCTCTTTACTGATGTGGTGTGGAAAAGTCACGTGTCCCAATACATTTGGTCACACAGTGTAGATCAGACGCAGGATTGGTCTGTTTTGTGTACATGCAGGATTCAGGAGCATTTTTATTTTTTATCATATTGATATTTAAAGTTAGTTTTGTATTAAACTTGTTCAAACCTAGAAGCCTTTTTCTAAGACGCACCACCCAGTAACAGTCACTCGTTCCTCCACTTGCTCTCAGCTCAGGTTGGTGTGCAGCACGGCAGCACTTGGTGTCTAACAAAGCCACTATCACATCCCTGGGGGCCTCGAACCACCAACCTTTCAGTTAACAGCCAAACGCACTGACCGATTGCACCACAGAGACATTAGCATTTTTTTTTGGTCATTTTGAAAGCTACATTGGCACATAAACATTAAAAATAAACCCTGTGTCTCTGATTGTATTATTCCCTATTCTACTGGATCCACTGCAGTTTACTGGGTGGCACCTAAAACATCAGATCCCGGGAGATGCACAGGCTAAAACTCACACACACACACACACACACACACACACACACACACACAAAACCCTCACCACAACCGATAAATCAAACCACATACAGAAAATAAACTCCTGAAATGTTTAATCAGATTTATTAATAATAACAAAATACAAATTCAATACCTGTGCCTTCTTTGCTAAAATATACATAATTTTGAAATATTATTTGTACCTTTGTGTGTTTGCATCTATTACATTTTATTATTTGACATCTTTGTAGTTTTTCCGGTAATCAAAAATAAAATGTTTTATTGTTCATATAACAGTGACTCGTGAATTATTCTGTAAACCCACAGCATCTTCTGTGTTGCCTGTCCAGAGTAAAAAACAACCCTATGTATTCACAATTCAAGTTTCAGTGACACGTCAAATAATGTCACAGTTAAAGTATGTTTAAACCAATGATATTTGCATGGGAGGATCATGGGAATATCTTTTGGGTTCAAACAGACGACTATTGTCAGAGCCATTTGTTGGTCAAAATGAACACCATAAAGGATGCTTACCACAGTGAGACTAAAGCATTATATACTCATGTATGGGTAGGATAGGAAAACATCTGGAATATCAGAGGAAGAGTCATGGCATTTTGACATAAAGGGAAGATTCAGACAAACTTTTGATTTTCCACCAATAAGAACCAACAACCGTTAGCTTTTTAACGCCCGAACAGGGACTTGAACCCTGGACCCTCAGATTAAAAGTCTGATGCTCTACCGACTGAGCTATCCGGGCTCTGCTCACATGTCTGCTGTTGCGACACCTGGCCTCAATAAAATACTTGTCTCTGTGCAAAAAAAACAAACTTGAAAACAAACTTGACATTTCATCACAGAACAAATGACTGACACTAAGTTCATTATTTCACTGTATGGTGTAACAGATTGTTTCCTGTACATATGAAAACTAACTCTTGAATCTTAATTACACCAACAATCAGGAACTTTAAATGCGGAAAATGTCAGAGACTGCAACGTGACCATCAGACTCCATTTGTCATTACAACCGTGACGAGAAACATGCAAAGCCAACTCTGTGCCATGAGGCAGGTTCCTGCAGCAACTCTGACCTGTTGGCACAACGTTAGCGCATCTGACTCCAGATCCAAACATTGTGTGTTCAAATCACGTCGAGGTCATGGTTGCAGCGCTCTTGCTTTGTGGCCTCTTTTAGCAGCTGTTCTATCTTTGATTGTCTAATGTGGAGACTGAATTTGTCCAAAGTGGAGTCTGTCTCATCAAATTAACATTACTATATTATAACCCTCCTATAACATGTTACCAAGCTTTGTCAGGTTTGACTCGCTAAAGGACTTGGAGGAGATGAACTGAGATGATCAGTCAAAGGGAAATTAAAATGTATCTTTATTTTAAAACTGTTATGGACTATGAATTAATATCCTTCTAAAAGTTGCTAAGTAACACCATGACATCATTGTGCGATGACGTCATTTCGTCGTTGAAGTGCAAGACTGCGTCTTTATGTTACAAAGTATATAGAAAATGTAGTACAGTAAAACCCCATTGTACAAACAACCTATAGTACGAGCAAACGGAGATACGAGCGACCTTGCTCGCAAAATTTTACCCTATTTCACTAGCAAATTTCGAAGGCACGAGCAAACCCATGCTGCAGGTTCCCCGTTTTCGGCGGAGTGAAGCATCAGTCGCTTAGATGATGACGTATCACTCGGTCGCTCTCGTTGTTCAGTGCAGCAAAAACATAACTTTTTTGTGTTATATTTTTATTTCACTAGAAATCTTGAAAAATGTCTCCCCAGAAAATCAGTGATGGTGCTGTGAAAAGGAAAGTAAATAGAATTACCATGGAAACCGAGAAGGTTACGAGCATGGTACGCATCTCACACTCGCAATTAACCACTACCACATGATTAAGTGTTCAATTATGTTTACATTACGGTAATGTGCAGAACAGTACAAATACTTTTTAAGTGCAGAAATAAGGAACGGATTAAATCGCTTTTACATTCATTCTTACGGAGAAAATCGGTTCGAACGTACGAGCAAATGGACACATGAGCAATTTTCAAGAACGAACTATGCTCGTACAACGAGGTTTTACTGTACAGAGTCTCTGTATTTTCTGAGCAGCGCTGCAGCGCCCTGTCACCAAACAGGTGAACACTTCCCAATAAAGAACAATCAATCAATCAGTGTATGTTCAAGGCTGGTCAGGGAACATTGATGGATACAGATAAGACACTATACAGTGCATTTGAAGAAAACATTCACTTGTTTTAAGGTCAGTGTTACTCTGATATAATTTTAATTTTTTATTTTTTTTAGAACGATCACAAAAACACAATGAATTTTCTCAAATTGTCGGGTAATCTCAGCAAAAATATAATTATTATTATATAAATTGTAAATTGTATGTGTTATGTTCAAAAATAGATTAAATAACAAAGGTGCATATGACATACATATTAGGTCTAAACATCAAGCATCGATTTTAGATGCATCTTCAATGGAATGAATTTGTGTAGGCAGAACACATCAATAAAAGGAACTACATACCTGTTTTTACTAACGAGCCTTACTCCCTTTCCACTTGGTCTCCTGAACACACAACATATGTACCTTTCTCCTCTCCCGATCATATCAGCTCCCTTTACCAGTAATAGTAATTGGGACCGGCACTAAGAGTGCACTGGCTTGTGCAACCCTATTGGCTGGGTTTTTCCTATCGATCTGTCTAATTTATATATCCATCTGCCTGAAAATGAAGTTAGTGTCAGAAGTGGGATTCGAACCCACGCCTCCATGTGGAGACCAGAACACTCAGTTTCTTGGAAGGTATTGAACCTTGAGTCTGGCGCCTTAGACCGCTCGGCCATCCTGACATACAAGCCTGTGTTTTTATCCCTTAGTGGCTGAAAAACTATTTTGCAAGTTTCTGTCTACTTGTTTGTCTTATCTATTCTTCTTTTGTGTTTCTTATCTATCTACATCAGTCTTATCTTTTTTCTGTCTGAATGCATATATATGCCTGCTCATCTTTACTATCAATCTATTGATCTCTAATTTATATATCCATCTGCCTGAAAATGAAGTTAGTGTCAGAAGTGGGATTCGAACCCACGCCTCCATGTGGAGACCAGAACACTCAGTTTTCTGGAATGTATTGAACCTTGAGTCTGGTACTTTTCAAATATTACTCTGTCTGTCTATCTATCTATCTATCTATCTATCTATCTATCTATCTATCTATCTATCTATCTACATCAGTCTTATCTTTTTTCTGTCTGAATGCATATATATGCCTGCTCATCTTTACTATCAATCTATTGATCTCTAATTTATATATCCATCTGCCTGAAAATGAAGTTAGTGTCAGAAGTGGGATTTAAACCCATGCCTCCATGTGGAGACCAGAACACTCAGTTTCCTGGAATGTATTGAACCTTGAGTCTGGTGCTTTTCAAATATTACTCTGTCTGTCTATCTATCTATCTACATCAGTCTTATCTTTTTTCTGTCTGAATGCATATATATGCCTGCTCATCTTTACTATCAATCTATTGATCTCTAATTTATATATCCATCTTCCTGCTAGTCTGTATTAACAGTTTTTTCTGGCTGTTTTTCCCACTATTTGGTAACCATCTACTTGTTTATTCTGTATGTCTGTGTTTAAAATACAAAGGGGAATAATTATTTCATTATTGTTTTGATTTCTAATGAAAATAAAGTCACTGTCAGAAGTGGGATTCGAACCCACGCCTCCATGTGGAGACCAGAACACTCAGTTTCCTGGAAGGTATTGAACCTTGAGTCTGGCGCCTTAGACCGCTCGGCCATCCTGACATACAAGCCTGTGTTTTTATCCCTTAGTGGCTGAAAAAGTTATTTTTGCAAGTTTCTGTCTACTTGTTTGTCTTATCTATTCTTCTTTTTGTGTTTCTTATCTATCTACATCAGTCTTATCTTTTTTTCTGTCTGAATGCATATATATGCCTGCTCATCTTTACTATCAATCTATTGATCTCTCTAATTTATATATCCATCTGCCTAAAAATGAAGTTAGTGTCAGAAGTGGGATTTAAACCCATGCCTCCATGTCGAGACCAGAACACTCAGTTTTCTGGAATGTATTGAACCTTGAGTCTGGTGCTTTTCAAATATTACTCTGTCTGTCTGTCTGTCTGTCTGTCTGTCTGTCTGTCTATCTATCTATCTATCTATCTATCTATCTATCTATCTATCTATCTATCTATCTATCTATCTATCTATCTATCTACATAACGTGTGTTGCACTGGAGGATTAATTTTGCCTCTTTTATATTTATTTATTTATTTATTTATTTATTTATTTATTTATTTATTTATATTTTAATTAAAAATGATCAAACAGAAATGTTTTATACAAAAAAAACTAATTAAACATTTTGTTACCTAGTAAATGTATGCAGGCTGAACAACAACCATAGAAGATCCACATATAGAACACAAGCAGAGAAAAGATGATGATCAGGAATGTCTCTGTTCTCAGTCATGTTTACATCACTGACTCCCTCTGTCTCATTCATGTTAACCCCAAACTCTTGTTGCCTTCTGCCTGCTTATTGTTGACTTCGTAAACTAGTCTACATCTGTGGTGTGTGAGAGCCAAACAGAAAGATTGCCATTGGTTTCTCTTTGATGCACGCAAGCCACAGTGGCCTTAAGGCAGAACCTTGTGTAGTCATGGTTAAGTGGGTAAGGTGACGGATTTGAAATCCATTGGGGTTTTCCTGCACCATGTTAAAATCTTGCCTACGTTTGTTTCTTACACATTTCCCACAGCTTGTTCTGCCAGAACACAGCTCTTTAACACTGCAGCAGAACTATTTTAAGTCAACCCCGTAGATAATTAAACCGCAAACGAAATACGTCTGCTACATTTGCGTGTTCAAGTCTTCTGTTGCTTGTTTGATACTGAAATATTTTGGCAAAATTTCACTGAATATCTAAGACTCATCCAAATGCTTGAGCATGTCTTTGGACAAAAATAGTTGAAACCTCGCTGTGACACACCAGTCTAGCTTTCATTTGACATTACTGGCTTGAACACTTGTTTTGTTATCATGATAGCTAAGCATGGTCTCTTATTTGAACAGAATCTGGTTCCAGGAATGGCACAAAAGTGTGCAGCTGTGTGGCTAAATCTGTGTGTAAATAAAGTGCAAAGGGAAAAGAATGCAATGTCAATCTGCTAGTATCCTCAGATTCTTTATTTTATCGTTTCGATAGTGGCATTTTATATTAATAATTCAATTAGGAGATGGATCATTGATGAACCATGACACTCTTATTTACAGCATTTGTGAAAGAAAAGTGTCACATAAAAGTAAATCAGTGTATTGCATAATGTGAACAAGTGAAAAGGACAGATTTTACAACAATGCTGTACAGAGTACACTGATCTGCATAATCCAGTCCTTTATTGTTTTCTGAAAATAAGCTTAGTATGTGTGTTTTGGACCTATCTGGTTGTTCTGAGAAATAAATACAAATCATTACTTTTTGACTAAAGAAGGCTAAACTTGACAAACTAAAAGAAAAACTGTGTGCAGTGCAGGATAACCTTTGTATTCTATTTGACAAGAGCTCGTGAGATTGTTTAACATAGAGCTAAAACGAGCACCTTTTGACTAGCATTTACAGCAACCCTCGATCTCGATGGATCTAGGCTTTGGACCCGCTGATTAAATTCTGCAGTATTTACGGAAGGAGATTTGACCAAATTTATAAAGTGGCAGCGGTGGGATTCGAACCCACGCCTCCAAAGAGACTGGAGCCTAAATCCAGCGCTTTAGACCACTCGGCCACGCTACCAGTAGATAAACTCCGAGATAGGACTGCCAGCTTGTGGAGGAGATGCTGTTGCGGCATGCACAAAACACGCTTAACAAAAGACTTTTGTTTGAGAACAAAGAAATAAAAAAACACACAACAGGCTGTGCAGAATTGGCAGTCCATTGCATTGCCCTCTGATTGTCAACAATCATCCACATATAATAACAGGATTCAGAAGCAAGTTTTTTTGCCACTGTCGTTTTGCCACAGCTGCGACGATCCATCATGGAAACAGACAACCTTTACAAAATAGACAGCAACAAAAACAGCTTCAGAAATTCCTCTAAAGGTAGCGGCACACTTGCGTCGTCTGCCAATGGTAAATTTTGGTTTGTTGTCTCAGTTGGGCTCTTGATTCCACTGGAGGCATTTAAGTGGACAGCAAGAAAGAAGGGGAGCAACAATCCCTAGGAAAGCCTTTGGAGGCAAGATGTCGCAATGCTTACGCAAACCACACAGCTTTGGAATTTCCTCTAAACAGTCAAGTATGGCTTTACTGAGAAGCATTATATCCTGAAGCCTTGTGATAGAAATAGCAACAAAGCTAGAAGTTGCAATAATTCAGCAATTTAAGATACTACCTTGTGACAAGGGTGGGACTCGAACCCACGCGTGTAAAGCACAATGGATTTGCAGTCCATCCCCTTAACTTTTTTTATTTTTGAGAATACATTGCCAAGTGAAAATACATCAGGTTAAAAGGCTCTCAACCTCCCAGAGCATGAAAATCACAATTATTTTGACATTCTTTTCATTTTGTTAAAATGACATTCTTCAATCTGAATCTTTTAAAACCTTAGTGACTTCCTGCGTAAAAACTTTGTCAAATTCATCTATATTTCCATCTTCTTTAAAATAATAGAACAAGTATTCAACATTCCTTTCAAATTTCCTTTTAAAAACAAACCAGACATCCATTAAAAATTGTTCTCTCTTTGCTACCACCCGTCTTTCCCATATTGTACTCTTCATCAACATCACAAGTAGATTCAGAATTGTTTTGTTTTTCTTTTCTTCTCAAAGCCCAACATCATCACCTTATTCCATTCCATATCATCATCATCTTCCCCTCTCAATTTTACCATCATTGTTTTACATTTCCTATTAAAATCCTCTAATTCTTTACAGTATAGAAACAGGTGTAAAAATCCCTCAGCATCATCATTACAAACTTTGCATGAAGCGGACTGTTCCATTCCAATTTTTTTTTTAATTGCATCTGTAAAAATAGCCTTATGTCGGATAAAATATTCTGAGTTCTGCAACTTTATTTGTATTTATTCAGTTTCATCCCTTCATATTCCTCCATATACTGTCTTCATTTAAATCTTTAAATGTGCGCAACCAATATTCATTTGCAACAGGTCTCTTAAAAACAGCGTCTCTAAAAAGGCAATGCAACATTTTCACAGAACATGTTTTAAAAGCAAACACTTTTCCCCCAAGACTTACATTCACATCTTTTTCTTCTTGGCCCTCTTCCATGTTTTCAATTCTTTTTAGCCATTCTTGAGGTATAGAGTTCTTGATTACATCATATTTATTTTCTATTTCTTGTCTGCTAAAATCCTCCTTTGCCTCCTCCATTATGTCCACAATGTATTGTGTTGGTAAAAACCCTCTTTGAATTCATATAAAACATCTCTTACTTTCATAATACCCACATCCCACCATTTCTTAAAGAATATCTCTTTACCCTGATTTAAAATGCCATTGTTTAAGAATAAAGGCTGATTTAAAATGTTCTCTCTTCCTTGTGGATTAAAATGTACATGAGATAAAAATGTGCCCCAGGCCCTCAAGAGTTCTTTATAAAAGTCTGGCAACCCCTCCGTCATTCAATTCTTTCTTTTCATCCCTCCACAAATTAAACTCCTAAAATCTTTATTTCTTTTGCTTCCATAAAAGTAAAATGCTCCATTAAAACCGCCGCCCTTCTGAATCTCATACATACCATTTTATCCTCGTTTATTTTGGCTCCTGATCCCTACAGAACTTTGTATGATTTGCATTGCTTTTTTCACCCCTCCAGATCTTTGACCAATAGCGTTGTGTCACTCGCATACTGAAATATTTTATTATTTTCTCCCTCGATGCCTAATCCTTTTATTCCTTGCTCTTGTTTTATAGTTAGTCCTAAAGGTTCCACAATTAGAGAATATAAAAGTGCTGACAGCGGCATCCTTGTCTTATTGATCTGGTTATTTTAAAACACTGTGTTAAAAACACATTACATTTAATTTTTGTTACTGCACCTTTGTATAAGATCCTAATCCATTTAATAAAATGTTCTCCAAACCCAAACCTCTTTAAAACGTCAAATAAGAAACTATGTTCCACCCTGTCAAACGCTTTCTCAAAGTCTAAACTGATAATAAAACCATCTTTATTCTGCTCACGCATGTATCTTATCGTATCTTTTATACTAATTGCTGTGTCTGCTATATCTCTTCCTTTTAAACCATACACTTGTTTAGTTTTAATTATGCTCAGCATTACTTCCTTTAGTCTGTTGGCTAAGATTTTGGATAAAATCAGTATTCAGCATAGTGATTGGTCTGTAGTTTTTAAGATCTGTTTTCTCCCCTTTTTTCTTGTATATCAATTTTATTAAGCCCATTCCCATTCTTTAATTCAACTCTCCTTTCTTAAAAATATCCACATATACTTCTTTCAAAATACAAGTTAAAAGGTCTTGAATAACTATATATATATATCTTGAATAACTCAGGATACTAGCGAAACGGATGTTGCATTTTTTTCCCTTTTGCACTTTATTTATACACAGATTTAGCCACACAGTTGCACAATTTTGTGCCATTCCTGGAACCAGATCCTGTTTAAATGAGAGATCATGCTCAGCTATCATGATAACAAAACAAGTGTGCAAGCCAGTGATGTCAAATAGACTCTTTTTGTCTAAAGACATGCTCAAGCATTTGGATGAGTCTTTATTATACAGTGAAATTTTACCAACATTTTTCAGTATCAATAACAACTCAAGTTTCCTCCACATGGGCTCAGTTCAGAAAAATTGACCAAGAAGGTACACCCCTATCTGAAGTGCGATTCAAACCCACACCTCCAGAGGAGACTGCAACCTGAACGCAGCTCCTTAAAAAGCTCAGCCATCCTGACAGCCAGGCTTTGACGTTTCTTGCATTGGTGACCATGTCTAGGCCATATGGTGAACATGCAACAGTAGCAGATGTATTTCGTTCATGGTTTAATTATCTACGGTGTTGACTTAAAAAAGTGCTGCTGATCCACTCAGCCATGGTTACGGAAGGTTTTCCCGATTCTGCACATCCATCAAAAACATTTGTTTTACTGATGCGCCAAGTCTCAAATCAGCACTGAAATCAGCCATGATGCGCACATTCGACATTTTACTGTCTGGGGCGGCAAACACGGCAGCACGTTTTGTGCTATTTTTTTCTCATAACAACGAAACAAACATAAATTACTGTCTTTTTTGATCGAACAGAGCAACACATCATTCAAATATGTAAAGGCTCTACTTTTTTTTGTACCCAATAATAATAACAACAAAATGCTGTGCTTTTGTAAAGTAAAGAAAACAGATAGGGGGCGCTTTCTGCCATCTCTGTCATCTCTCTTCACATTTAGAACAGCGCGATTAAATATTTGAATCGACTGACAGCCCTAATATTAATATGATGTGAGGTCCAGTTACCAGTGTGACACTGAAACAAGTAAAAACAAAGCCTTTACTACTAATTAAGTACATGTCAAAGCCCAAACTTCTTCACTGTAACTTCAGTAAAAAAGTATAGTCAGAACTTCAACTTTTACCAGAGTCTTTTAAAACATGAATATCTGTACTTCTACTTAAGTGAAGGATGTGTGTACTTTTGCCGCCTCTGGAAGCAGGCAGATGGATAGATTAAATAGATAGATATTAATCGATAGGAAAAATGAGCAGGTATATAGGCATTCAGACAGAAAAACAAAAGACTTACATAAATAAGAAACACACAAATAGAAGGATAGATAAGACAAACAAGTAGACAGAAATTTGTAAAAATAATTTTTTCAGCCACTAAGGGGATAAGAAACACAGGCTTGTATGTCAGGATGGCCGAGCGGTCTAAGGCGCCAGACTCAAGGTTCTATACCTTCCAGGAATATGAGTCTTCTTGTCTCCACATGGAGGCGTGGGTTCAAATCCCACTTCCGACAGTAATTTTATTTTCATTAGAAAAATATAAAAAATATTGTTTCCTTTGTCTTTTAAACAAGAAATACAGAGGATACAAGTAGATGTTTATCTAATAGTGGTACAGACAGAGCGGAAAATAACAGTTAATACTGACAAGCAGCAGATGAATGGATGGATGGATGGATGGATGGATGGATGGATAGATGGATGGATAGATAGATAGATAGATAGATAGATAGATAGATAGATAGATAGATAGATAGATAGATAGATAGATAGATAGATAGATAGATAGATAGAAGACATAAGTATAAATATAAGACAGACAGAGTAATATATGAAAGGTGCCAGACTCAAGCTTCTATACCTTCCAGGAAACTGAGTGTTCTGGTCTCCACATGGAGTCGTGGGTTCAAATCCCACTTCTGACAGTGACTTTATTTTCATTAGAAATCAAAACAATAATGAAATAATTATTCCCCTTTGTATTTCAAACACAGACATAAAGAATAAACAAGTACAGAAAAACATGGCAGCATCAGTCGAGGATCTGGCAAAAAGTGTAACTGGTCACTAAAGGATTAATTAAACAAGTCCTTTATCAATCTTTATCTCTATTCTCTGATGTTTAGTTCTCTATCAACAGGAAAGTGCTTCAGCAAGTCCTAATTTTATGATGGATTTTGTGTGCAGATTTGCCGTGGGAGCTGCAGCTCGCAGTGGTTTATGCAGCTCGCAGTGGTTTATGCCACTCGTGATCTGGCACCCAGCAACCCCAAAGTCGCTCTGAACGCTTTGGAATCATGGAAAAAAGACCTCACAAAGCCCGTTCCTCCAGCCGTCACCAAGTGCCTGCAGCAGATCAGCTTTCTTTGTTTTTACCTAAAGTCAAGAAATACAGATTCTTGTGCATTTTCCTCGCATTACAGTTTTCCTGGTGTTTTGAAATTAAGCCAAATTCTGTGTTTTTGTACAGATTCTACAAAACAAATGCAAAAGTATAAATGGCTCATGAAGAAAGCTTAACAACTTTGGGTTGACCTTTATATAATGTCCTTTATTTAAAAAAAACTTTCTAAATAAACGTGTTAATAAAACTATAACCTAAACTCATTTTAACAACACTAATTTTATTAAAGTGCAATTAATGCAGTATGCATTTCTCTATTTCTATTACAAATATATATAAATAAATATTATAAAAAAAGGCGAAATTAAAAACCTTTAACGCAACACACATTTTTTCACGCATCCTTTCTTTTACTGATCTTTTAGATATTGTTAGATTTTTATCATGCCTGAACAAAAACTTTATTCTTGGAGAGGTTTTCCATACGATCTACGATGTCCGTGGTGTCTTTTCTGATCAGGGAAGAATCACACAGCACACAGAATGCAGCATATGTTCTTCTTCAGTTTATTGCAGATAACAGCCAAGTATATATATACACACTGAAAAAACCTGAGCTAATACTGTTCCTGATTGGGTAAGAAAACATAGTAACCAGAGATGTGTGAACCCACACAAAGACTTTCTGTGTACCTTACATACACACATCATAAAGATCAATGATAGACACTGAACAGACAAAATAGGAACGTGTTTAAACGTCTGATGCTCTACTGACTGAGCAATCCGGGCTCTGCTCAGGTACCTGCTTCGAACCTACAACAGTTGCGACACCTGGCCTCAATAAAATACTTGTCTCTGTGCTTGCTCAGAGGGCGAATCTCAGGAGTTTCTTGAAGCTTTTTCCAATAGTTTAATGTGCCTTTTTTGCAAGACGCCCACCATGAAGGTTATCCCCTTTTTCATGTCCAACAGCAGTATTCAAGGAAGCAGGCAAGTTGAAAAATGTGACTATGTATAACTCACATAAAAAGCACCTTAAAAGGCTGCGTGTTCGAATCACGTCGAGGTCATGGTTGCTGGACTCTTCCTTTTGGCCTTTATTAGCAGCTGCTCTATCTTTCATTGTCCAATGTGGAGACTTTGAATTTGTCCAAAGTGTAGTCTGTCTCATCAAATAAACATTAGTACATTATAACCCTCCTATAACATGTTACCAAACTTTGTCAATTTGCTCTAGCTGAAAAAAAGATAACTCTGCAAATAGTGACTAAGATGTATTCACAATTCAAGTTTCAGTGACACCTCAAATAATGTCACAGTCAAAGTATGTTTAAACTAATGATATTTGCATGGGAGGATCATGGCAATATCTTTTGGGTTCAAACAAAGACGACTATTGTCAGAGCCATTGGTTGGTTAAAATGAACACCATAAAGGATGCTTACCACAGTGAGACTAAACCATAATTTGCTAATGTATGGGTAAGACTTGTAAAGCATGTAGAAATGTCAGAGCCTGTACTCTGTGCAAGAAAAAAAATCTCATAAAATTTTGACGTCAAGGGAAGATTCAAACAAGCTTTGGATTTTCCCACCACCAAGAATCAGAAAGCCGTTGGCTTTTTAATGCCCGAACAGGGACTTGAACCCTGGACCCTCAGATTAATATAAAGTGTGAGTTTGGTCATATGAGGGGATTTCAGTCAGCATCAGGGGGTAATTTTGCTGGTGTCGGCATAAAGACTAACAGCAGTGTGTAAGAGCAGTGTCTCTGTTGTGTTACAGCTCCATCAACACTTTAATCTCATAAGGAGCGTGAGACTGAGAGGAACCACCACATCCAGAGTCCACCCACATCCAGCTCAAGTTCCAGCTGTGGAGGAGAAACCAGCTGCAGCTCAAGTTCCAGCTGTGGAGGAGAAACCAGTAAAGTTTAAAATCCAGTTAAAGCTTCTTCAGCATCTGTGAGTAAAGTCCAGATCTACAAGGACACTACATAACAACACACACACACACACACACACACACACACACACACACACACACACACACAAACACACACTATATTTAGTAGTTATAATTTGGGAATTATTTTAGTAATCAAGTTTCTACCAATTACTCAATCGTTTATTTGAGTAATTGGATATAAGACGGGTCTCTTAAAATGAACAAGTAATTTGTTTCCTTTTTAGACAAACATTTTTATTGCTTAAATTGCACTCTGTGAAAACTAAACCCATTTAGAGCATTCAATTGGCATATTACATCAAAATGCAAATACAAATATATAAATAAAAAATTATAAATGAACTCTGACTTTTTCTCGTAAACATCCAACATTTCTGGTGCCTCCACCGGTAACCATGTTGTGGGTCTGAAGTTAACTTGGAAAAAAAACCTTGTAATTGGAAAAAAGTTTTTTGAACGGCTTAATAAGGACGACCAGATTCGGCGGTGCTCGTCAGAAAGGTGTCACCAATATGAATAGAAACCTTTGCCATCTCAGTGCACCAGTGCAAAACTTTTTATTGCCCAATGTGGGGAAGGAATTAAATACGCTGAGATTAAGAATCTCACGCTCTACGCCGAGCACATCATTTAATTCTCCACGTCACATGGACTTCATGCAAAACACACGCCAGCTACTGACTGGCAGTTTAAGAATAACCAGAGCCGAATGTGGTTTATCCAAAAAACTAAAGGAGACTCCAAAGACAGGTCTCTGTGCCGCAATCGATTACTGCAATGGCCTCTTATTCATAATGTCAGTAGTTCAAACCCATCCAGACCTGTGGTGGCTTTAGTTAGACTCTAAAGTGCTGCTGAGCTTCATGATCATCTCTACTGAACATAAGCGGAGGACTGAGTGATTGTTGCTGGCAGGTGGTGCGTCTGGGGAAAATGCTTTGAGGGTTTGTTCTTGAGTCAGTGCAGTTCGGAAGGTGTTTGCAAAAATGATGTTTGAGGTCTGATTTTTCGACTGAGAGCTCGCCGTCCTGTTCCGCAAAAGTGAGGTTTTTAACGTGCTGACACGTGTAGTTACGTTCCTGTTGAAAAACGATATATAAAATATAAAAGACAATATCTGCTGCTGTGATGGCCCGAGAGGTAAAGGCATTAGACTCGAAATCTAATGGGGTTTTAGCTCTCAGTAAATGTGTTGTATAAACCCACATATTGCTAAGGGTACAATGAAGTTCAAGAGGAAGTGAACCCTGTATAGCAAATATGTTGGAAACTGGATTATCTGCACTTCTTTTGTGCTTAAAGAATTGTGCTGTCCTCAGCAGGAAAACTCAATGGGACTCAAACTGTCTTGTGTTTAATGGTGAGAAAAGTGCCAAAGTCTGTCAGAGACACTTTCAATTCTAAATGTTTCTTTTTAGGTGAAATTGTAGACAAGTCAAGACATTGCAGCAAACTTCATCACCGCTGTGATGGCCGAGTGGTTAAGGCGTTGGACTTGAAATCCAATGGGGTTTCCCCACGCAGGTTCAAATCTTGCTCACAGCGTTTCATCAATGTGTGATAGTAGTTTATTGTTAAGTCTTTACTGTGTGTGATAGTAGTTTATTGTTAAGTCTTTACTGTGTGACGTGAACGGTGTACAGAAGTGTTTCAGCATAGAAGAAATGTTAGAAACAAACATAATCTGTTTTACTTGAGGTGAAAGTTGTTTTGCTGGGACGAGGAGGAAGTCCATTAGAACTCACATTATCTCTTTAGGAAACATGATTCATCTTGTGCTTTCTACAAGATCAAAAAGGTTCAAAAAGTTTTTGTGAAACTTCTTGTTTCAAAAGAATATGTTTCATATCACTTGACTTCTGCCCTCAGACTCTCACTAGTGTACAGAGATGATTGTGAATTAAACATATTAATGTGTGAATGTTAGATTTTGCAATGTTTCTTCTTATTTACATCTGTAAAAAATACCAAGGCTAAAAGGTAAATAAAACCTGTTTTCCACACTCTTTATTGTTCTTTTACCAGGTCGTAAGTGTTCCACCTGCTGCAAGTGTTCCACCTGCTTTACTCCACTCCTACTGCTGTAGTGCCCTCTACCTCCACCCCCACCATTATACAGCCTGCACTTACATTATCACTGCTCATTCATTAGTTTCATATTTCAGTATTTACTCCACACGCAATTATCTCTGGAACTTCCCTAAAGCCTTTTATAGTCATATTGTCTTTTATTAAATAGAAGATTATTTGTGTTTTCTTCAAAAGGGAAATCAGATCTTTACATTTCCAGCACGTGTGATTTTACATGATTTTACAAAGTC
Source organism: Silurus meridionalis (assembly GCF_014805685.1). Lineage (NCBI taxonomy): Eukaryota > Metazoa > Chordata > Actinopteri > Siluriformes > Siluridae > Silurus > Silurus meridionalis. The sequence continues at coordinate 32,412,876 of NC_060886.1, read as the reverse complement.
ACGGTTTGGTGAATCCTTCAGCAACAATTCAGCAGCCAAACCTAATGTAAATGTACCAATGCAGATTCCTGTAATTTAAAAAGATCTTCATATGTCATTATCATCATCATTATTATGCTTAAGTTCATAATATACAATATGTGTCTTTACAGCCTGGTAGTCAAAGTTCATCTCCTTCAGCCAGTCCTTCATCTGCATCCAGACCTGCTGTTTCTTCCAGTTCTGCTCCTTTAACCATTTCTTCCTGGTGTTTTGAGTCACTCAGAGACTTGATATTATTTTACCATTTATTTTTGTGGATTTACTACTATTATAATCTATAGTTATTTATCATTAGGTTGTTGTTTCAGACCCAATTATTATCATTTTTTAAATCTTTGTACTTGATTATATCTATTGTTAAATAACCTTTATTAATATATACATTGATGTGTAATATTGTAGCATTTTCAGTAATTAAAAATAAAATGTTTTATTGTTTATAGAACAGTGACTCGTGAATTATTCTGTGAACCTGCTGAACCCATTATCATCTTCATTATTATTATTATTATTATTATTATTATTATTATTATTATTAAGTAGAATATAAATATAAAAGATAAATACAGAACATGTCACATATAATGAAAAAGAGACTTTTGTTAAAAAAGTGTTAAAGGTTAAATAAGTACATTAACAAAAGAAATAAACATGCATTTTATGCACTTTATTGGAATTTCCAGTAAAATAAATCAGTCAAATCACAAAGATATTAATGAACATGAGTGACAAGTGATGTATTTTTATTCACATCATCAGTATTTGTGTGTACTATTGAGGGATTCGAACCAGCATCATTCACATCAGAGATTCTCTCTGGGAAGCACAAAAGGCAGTTTGCTATAAAATATATACATCAATCTGCCAACAACCATAAGAAATGTGCAAGACATGTTTCCATTACCTTTTCTTTTTTCTTCCATTTTTCAATTTTTTCTTTCTCTTTTTCCTGTTTTTTCTTCTTTCCCTTCTTTTTCCCTCTTTCCACCCCTTAACAGACTATTGATCCCAGCTTCACACAGCTCACATCCTCAACTCTCAGTCTCACACTGCCCTCTAGCGGCACTATCCGGACGTGCTTTATGCTCCATTCTGTACTAATGTGACTTCTGTTTGTGTTTTTTAGCAGTGATTCTCAATCTTTTTCTGCCATTTACCACTTCAGAGGGGTGGATTTTTAAACCCACTTGTCCTCTGTCACCTCAAAAAAGTATAATAAAATACTTCAAGTTGAAAAATTTATAATTTATTAAACTAACCAATTCTAAATGATCATCAACTAGCATCAAAAACAAAAATAGAGAAAAGAAAGGTGTAATTGTGTTATCACTTTGCCTTTCTGTCACTTTGCAATCTGTGTAAAATAGAGGAAATGCATTTCATACATCTTTTAACAACTGAGTTGTAGACTTGATACTGTCACTCTCAAGTCATGTTTAATATTGAGATGAGATCTGTATTTAATATTCAGTTTAGCAACATCTAAAAAGTTTCAAAAATAAGATGTGGCAAAAGGAACAGGATAACACAAACCACAATTATATGTTCTTTTAAGATGAATTTTTGGTTTATTGCTCCTACCATCTACGTTTTTTTGTCTGCTTGTGCTGAATTACCTGTTTGCTTGTTTTTTGTGATCAATGTCACACATTTATCCATTGAATAGATTTTCACAACATTGTTTGTGCTGCTTTGTGTGTATGAACTTTATTCATAGTGAAATGTATTAATGAAGAACAAATAAATAAATAAATAAATCCTGCCGTTCATTGCGCCCCACCTGTCATATCGTTATTCTCCACTAGAGGGCCCACGCTTTGAGAACCACTGAGCTAGGCTAACTAGCCGGCTAACTAATCTTAGCTTTAATAGTCTTCATCCTCAGTCTAAATATTCTACATTTAGTGAGTTATAAACACAATATAAGTGTCTGTCGAATGTATTTGGTTTTGGTCAACTTTCAATTAAATATTCTAAGAAACTAGTTAACACAAAAACAGCGCTAGCAAACCCGGCTAGCATGAGGCTAATGATGATGTCTCCTACACCATTAGCCGAAAGGTCCATTTCTGCTCACTGCAACATTTCTGGAAACATTGTTCTTTATTTTTTAGTCAAATTTAGACTAAACGGAGCTCTTTACTGATGTGGCGTGGAAAAGTCACGTGTCCCAATACATTTGGTCACACAGTGTAGATCAGACGCAGGATGTAGAATCACTGAAAGCATTTTAAATGGGATTCATTGGTCTGTTTTGTGTACATGCAGGATTCAGGAGCATTTTTATTTTTTATCATATTGATTTTTAAAGTTAGTTTTGTATTAAACTTGTTCAAACCAGGAAGCCTTTTTCTAAGACGCACCACCCAGTAACAGTCACTCGTTCCTCCACTTGCTCTCAGCTCAGGTTGGTGTGCAGCACGGCAGCACTTGGTGTCTAACAAAAGCCACTATCACGTCCCTGAGGGGCCTCGAACCACCAACCTTTCAGTTAACAGCCAAACGCACTGACAGATTGCACCACAGAGACATTGGCATTGTTTTTTTTGGGTAATTTTGAAAGCTACATTGGCACATAAACATTAAAAAAATAAACCCTGTGTCTCTGATTGTATTACTCCCCATTCTACTGGATCCACTGCAGTTTACTGGGTGGCACCTAAAACATCAGATCCCGGGAGATGCACAGGCTAAAACTCACACACACACACACACACACACACACACACACACACACACACACACACAAAAACCCTCACCACAACCGATAAATCAAACCACATACAGAAAATAAACTCCTGAAATGTTTAATCAGATTTATTAATAATAACAAAAATACAAATGCAATACCTGTGCCTTCTTTGCTAAAATATACATAATTTTGAAATATTATTTGTACCTTTGTGTGTTTGCATCTATTATAATTTATTATTTGACAACTTTGTAGTTTTTCCGGTAATCAAAAATAAAATGTTTTATTGTTCATATAACAGTGACTCGTGAATTATTCTGTAAACCCACAGCATCTTCTGTGTTGCCTGTCCAGAGTAAAAAACAACCCTATGTATTCACAATTCAAGTTTCAGTGACACGTCAAATAATGTCACCGTTAAAGTATGTTTAAACCAATGTTATTTGCATGGGAGGATCATGGGAATATCTTTTGGGTTCAAACAGACGACTATTGTCAGAGCCATTTGTTGGTCAAAATGAACACCATAAAGGATGCTTACCACACTGAGACTAAACCATTATTTACTCATGTATGGGTAAGATAGGAAAACATCTGGAATGTCAGAGGAAGAGTCATGGAATTTTGACATTAAGGGAAGATTCAGACAAACTTTTGATTTTCCACCATTAAGAACCAACAACCGTTAGCTTTTTAACGCCCGAACAGGGACTTGAACCCTGGACCCTCAGATTAAAAGTCTGATGCTCTACCGACTGAGCTATCCGGGCTCTGCTCACATGTCTGCTGTTGCGACACCTAGGCTCAATAAAATACTTGTCTCTGTGCAAAAAAAACAAACTTGAAAACAAACTTAACATTTCATCACAGAACAAATGACTGACACTAAGTTCATTATTTCACTGTATGGTGTAACAGATTGTTTCCTGTACATATGAAAACTAACTCTTGAATCTTAATTACACCAACAATCAGGGACTTCAAATGCGGAAAATGTCAGAGCCTGCAACGTGACCATCAGACTCCATTTGTCATTACAACCGTGACGAGAAACATGCAAAGCCAACTCTGTGCCATGAGGCAGGTTCCTGCAGCAACTCTGACCTTTTGGCACAACGTTAGCGCATCTGATTTCAGATCCGAACGTTGTGTGTTCAAATCACGTCGAGGTCATGGTTGCAGCGCTCTTGCTTTGTGGCCTCTTTTAGCAGCTGTTCTATCTTTGATTGTCTAATGTGGAGACTGAATTTGTCCAAAGTGGAGTCTGTCTCATCAAATTAACATTACTATATTATAACCCTCCTATAACATGTTCTTAAGCTTTGTCAGGTTTGACTCGCTAAAGGACTTGGAGGAGATGAACTGAGATGATCAGTCAAAGGGAAATTAAAATGTATCTTTATTTTAAAACTGTGATGGATTATAAATTGATATCCTTCTAAAAGTTGCTAAGTAACACCGTGACATCATTGTGCGATGACGTCGTTTCGTCGTTGAAGTGCAAGACTGCGTCTTTATGTTACAAAGTATATAGAAAATGTAGTACAGTAAAACCCCATTGTACAAACAACCTATAGTACGAGCAAACGGAGATACGAGCGACCTTGCTTGCAAAATTTTACCCTATTTCACGAGCAAATTTCGAAGCCACGAGCAAACCCATGCTGCAGGTTCCCCGTTTTCGGCGGAGTGAAGCATCAGTCGCTTAGATGATGACGTATCACTCGGTCGCTCTCGTTGTTCAGTGCAGCAAAAACATAAATTTTTTTTTTGTGTTATATTTTTATTTCACTAGAAATCTTGAAAAATGTCTCCCAAGAAAATCAGTGATGGTGCTGTGAAAGGGAAAGTAAATAGAATTACCATGGAAACCGAGAAGGTTACGAGCGTGGTACGCATCTCACACTCGCAATCAACCACTACCACATGAGTAAGTGTTCAATTATGTTTACATTACGGTAATTTGCGGTGTATTTGTTTGTTAAAATAGGCTACAAATACTTTTTAAGTGCAGAAATAAGCGATCGAATGTGATCTCGGAACGGATTAAATCGCTTTTACATTCATTCTTATGGAGAAAATCAGTTTGAACGTACGAGCAAATGGACCTGCGAGCAATTTTCAAGAACCAATTATGCTCGTACAACGGGGTTTTACTGTACAGAGTCTCTGTATTTTCTGAGCAGCGCTGCAGCGCCCCCTGTCACCAAACAGGTGAACACTTCCCAAGGAAGAACAATCAATCAATCAGTGTATCGTTCAAGGCTGGTCAGGGAACATTGATGGATACAGATAAGACACTCTACAGTGCATTTGAAGAAAACATTCACTTGTTTTGAGGTCAGTGTTACTCTGATATAATTTATTTTTTTTTTTTAGAACGATAACAAAAACAATGAATTTTCTCAAATTGTCGGGTAATCTCAGCAAAAATATAATTATTATTATATAAAGTGTAAATTGTATGTGTTATGTTCAAAAATAGATTAAATAAAAAAAGGTGCATATGACATACATATTAGGTCTAAACATCAATCATCGATTTTAGATGCATCTTCAATGGAATGAATTTGTGTAGGCAGAACACATCAATAACAAGGAACTACATACCTGTTTTTACTAACGAGCCTTACTCCCTTTTTACTTGGTCTCCTGAACACACAACATATGTACCTTTCTCCTCTCCATCATATCAGCTACCTCTCTCCCTTCACCAGTAATAGTGATTGGGACCGGCACTAAGAGTGCACTGGCTTGTGCAACCCTATTGGCTGGGTTTTTCCTATCGATCTGTCTAATTTATATATCCATCTTCCTGCTAGTCTGTATTAGTCTGTATTTTATTTTCTGGCTGTTTTTTTGTCTGTCTTTCCCACTATTAGGTAACCATCTACTTGTTTATTCTGTATGTCTGTGTTTGAAATACAAAGGGGAATAATTATTTCATTATTGTTTTGATTTCTAATGAAAATAAAGTTACTGTCAGAAGTGGGATTTGAACCCACACCTCCATGTGGAGACCAGAACACTCAGTTTCCTGGAATGTATTGAACCTTGAGTCTGGTACTTTTCAAATATTACTTAAGTTAAAGTCTGTCTGTCTATCTGTCTATCCACCCAGCCATCTGTTTGTCCGCCTTTTTGTCTATCTATCTGCCTGTCAGGTTTATATTTTTTTCTGAATGCCTTTCTGACTGCTTGTCTTTCCTATCTACCATGCTGTCTGTCTGTCTGTCTGTCTGTCTGTCTGTCTGTCTGTCTGTCTGTCTGTCTGTCTGTCTGTCTGTCTATCTATCTATCTACTATCTATCTATCTATCTATCTATCTATCTATCTATCTATCTATCTATCTATCTATCTATTTTTATAGCTGAGAAAGAAAAGACATGGTGAATAAACGTGTGTTGCACTGGAGGATTAATTTCGGCTCTTCTATATTTATTTATTTATTTATTGTTTTATTTATATTTTAATTAAAAATGATCAAACAGAAATGTTTTATACAAAAAAACGAATTAAAAATTTTGTTACATAATGAATGTATGCAGGCTGAACAACAACCATATAGAACACAAGCAGAGAAAAGATGATGATGATCAGGAATGTCTCTGTTCTCAGTCATGTTTACATCACTGACTCCCTCTGTCTCATCCATGCTAACCCCAAACTCTTGTTGCCTTCTGACTGCTTATTGTTGACTTCGTAAACTAGTCTACATCTGTGGTGTGTGAGAGCCAAACAGAAAAATTGCCATTGGTTTCCCTTTGATGCACGCAAGCCACAGTGGCCTTAAGGCAGAACCTTGCGTAGTCATGGTTAAGTGGGTAAGGCGACGGATTTGAAATCCATTGGGGTTTTCCTGCACCATGTTAAAATCTTGCCTACTATGTTTGTGATCTTCGTTTCTTACAAATTTCCCACAGATTGTTCTGACAGAACACAGCTCTTTAACACTGCAGCAGAACTATTTTAAGTCAACCCCGTAGATAATTAAACCGCAAACGAAATATGTCTTCTACATTTGCGTGTTCAAGTCTCCTGTTGCTTGTTTGATACTGAAATATTTTGG